>NC_041394.2:232997626-233076842 GCF_900747795.2 Erpetoichthys calabaricus
TTGAAAGCATTTTTTGTTTACAGCATTTTTTCACACCTGCCTAAAACTTTTGCACAGTACTGTATATATATAAAATGCAAAATTGACTCACTCATTCACTATCTTACTCAACAAGAAAAACACAAATTCCCATTTAATTAATAAACTGAAATTTGGCAGAATGATACAATGGTCAGTAGGCACCAACTAAAAAAGGACAGTTCAATATACTGTATAACATAGGGGTAAAAACCCCCTACAACAGAAAAAAACCCAATCTCAAAAACGCCTTGACAGATTTTATTGAAATTTGGTGACTTTATAGAAAAAAAGAAAGTTAGCCAACACGTCTTTTGATTTCTTGATATTTTTAATAATAATGTTGTAACGAGGGAGGTATTCTAATGCACCATGACCTTTTACCTACACAGCACTGAGAAGTGATCACACAGAGTTATGTGGTTTGCCATGTAAGCAAAATAAGGCCATCAGCAGAACAGAGGCACTAGCAATTTGGTGGAAGAAGTGAAGAATGTCAAGGGCTCTGCACAGGATAATCAGGGCTTGAAGGGCTCTTCAGTTTCAAATACCGACGTTGACATGCTCAGATCTCAAAACCTGCTCCTTAATATATACTAAAATAAACATGCTCTGATCTGAAAGGGTGTCACACCCGCCCACCCCTACTGTTCCTCGATATCATATACTAAAATAAATGCACTCCAATCCCAAAGGGAAACCGCTAGTCTAAAACATATAAAATTGTAATGCATCATGGGGTACTGTGTGACAAGATGTTCATAACACAGAGTAGCTCCAGCACAATTCAAGCACTGGATGGGATGATATTTTGCAAGAGCTGCAAAGTCAAAGGAGGAAGGTTTGGTGAAGCTCAAATAAGATGTGTTTAGCACTAAAGCTCGGGTCAGGTTGCCAGGAAGGGAGGGAGAAATACAGAAGAAGTGGTTTCCTTGCGTCCAACACAATCAGGTAGTGACCTGTTTTAAATCTTACTCCTTTATAAAAAATACTTCCCTTAGTTGTTTACATTTCAGATTGATTCCCAAGTTGTCTTATCTCTATCAACGAAGACATCACTACAATAAATTTACGGGGAGAAAAACCGTCTTTGAATTGGGCTGATATGCACCCCCAACAATAAATTTATGAATCTTCCAAAACATAGGCTCGGCTATTATTTTATTCTGCTTCAAACACTATAGAAAACAACCCCAAATGGAAACATTCAATTCCTTGCATAGCCTAAATGTGCAGCATCAAAATGACAATGTTGTTTGTAATAAGTTAAAGTACAACATGATTCAGTGATACAACTTTACTGTCTCGCTATGGATAAGGTTAAAAACAAAAAAAAAAAAAAAATAGAAGCTTGAATATACAACTGCCGAAAAACACGAACGTAATGCTTGAGTGCAAGACATAAACAAATAAAAATTGTAAATATGCATTGTACCCATCATAACATAATCAAAACTGACAGGTGGAATTACCAGTAGCAAAGCTACGGGTGGGCCTGTATAATAATAAAGGTAATATTAATAATATCCATCCATCCTCTTCCGCTTATCCGAGGTCGGGTCGCGGGGGCAGCAGCTTGAGCAGAAATACCCAGACTTCCCTCTCCCCGGCCACTTCTTCTAGCTCTTCCGGGAGAATCCCGAGACGTTCCCAGGCCAGCCGAGAGACATAGTCCCTCCAGCGTGTCCCGGGTCTTCCCCGGGGCCTCCTCCTGGTTGGACGTGCCCGGAACACCTCACCAGGGAGGCGTCCAGGAGGCATCCTGATCAGATGCCGAGCCACCTCATCTGACTCCTCTCGATGCAGAGGAGCAGCGGCTCTACTCTGAGCCCCTCCCAAATGACTGAGCTTCTCACCCTATCTTTAAGGGAGAGCCCAGACACCCTGCGGAGGAAACTCATTTCAGCCGCTTGTATTCGCGATCTCGTTCTTTTGGTCACTACCCATAGCTCATGACCATAGGTGAGGGTAGGAACATAGATCGACTGGTAACTTGAGAGCTTTGCCTTACGGCTCAGCTCCTTTTTCACCACGATAGACTGATGCAGAGCCCGAATCACTGTGGACGCTGCACCGATCCGCCTGTCGATCTCACGCTCCATTCTTCCCTCACTCGTGAAAAAGACCGCGAGATACTTGAACTCCTCCACTTGAGGCAAGATCTCACTCCCAACCCTGAGAGGGCACTCCACCCTTTTCTGGCTGAGGACCATGGTCTCGGATTTGGAGGTACTGATTCCCATCCCAGCCGCTTCACACTCAGCTGTGAACCGATCCAGAGAGAGCTGAAGATCACGGCCTGAAGAAGCAAACAGGACAACATCATCTGCAAGAAGCAGTGACCCAATCCTGAGTCCACCAAACCGGACCCCCTCAACACCCTGGCTGTGCCTAGAAATTCTGTCCATAAAAGTTATGAACAGAATCGGTGACAAAGGGCAGCCCTAGTGGAGTCCAACTCTCACTAGAAACGGGTTCGAATCACTGCCGGCAATGCGGAACAAGCTCTGACACTGGTTGTACAGGGACCGAACAGCCCTTATCAGGGAGTCCGGTACCCCATACTCCCGGAGCACCCCCCACAGGATTCCCCAAGGGACACGGTCAAACGCCTTTTCCAAGTCCACAAAACACATGTAGACTGGTTGGGCGAACTCCCATGCACGCTCCAGGACTCTGCTAAGGGTGTAGAGCTGGTCCACTGTTCCGCGACCAGGACGAAAACCACACTGTTCCTCCTGAATCCGAGGTTCGACTATCCGACGGACCCTCCTCTCCAGAACCCCCGAATAGACTTTTTCAGGGAGGCTGAGGAGTGTGATCCCTCTGTAGTTGGAACACACCCTCCGGTCCCCCTTCTTAAAGAGGGGGACCACCACGCCGGTCTGCCAATCCAGAGGCACTGTCCCTGATGTCCATGCGATGTTGCAGAGACGTGTCAACCAAGACAGCCCTACAACAGCCAGAGCCTTGAGGAACTCCAGGCGTATCTCATCCACCCCCGGGGCCCTGCCACCAAGGAGTTTTCTGACCACCTAGGTGACCTCAGTCCCAGAGATGGGGGAGCCCACCTCCAAGTCCCCAGGCTCTGCTTCCTCCCCCACCATCGAAGCCAACTCACCACCAGGTGGTGATCAGTTGACACTCCACCCCTCTCTTCACCCGAGTGTCCAAGACATGTGGCAGCAAGTCCGACGAAACGACCATCAATCAAGTCAATCATCGAACTGAGGCCTAGGGTGTCCTGGTGCCAAGTGCACATATGAACACCCCTATGCTTGAACATGGTGTTTGTTATGGACAATCCGTGACGAGCACATAAGTCCAATAACAAAACACCACTCGGGTTCAGATCGAGGGGGCCACTCCTTCCAATCACGCCCTTCCAGGTCTCACTGTCATTGCCCACGTGAGCATTGAAGTCTCCCAGCAGTACGAGGGAGTCCCCAGAAGGTATGCCCTCTAGCACCCCCTCCAAGGACTCCAAAAAGGGTGGGTACCCCGAACTGCTGTTCGGTGCATACGTACAAACAACAGTTAGGACCCGTCCCTCCACCCGAAGGCGGAGGGAGGCTACCCTCTCGTCCACCGGGGTAAACCCCAACGAACAGGCTCCAAGTCGGGGGGCAATAAGTATACCCACAGCCGCTCAGTGCCTCTCACCGGGGGCAACTCCAGAGTGGTGCAGAGTCCAGCCCCTCTCAAGGAGATTGGTTCCAGAGTCCAAGCTGTGCGTCGAGGTGAGCCCGACTATATCTAGCCGGAACCGCTCAACCTCGCACACAAGCTCAGGCTCCTTCCCCTTCAGAGAGGTGACATTCCACGTCCCAAGAGCCAGCTTCTGTAGCCGAGGATCAGACCGCCAAGGTCCGCGCCTTCAGCCACCACCCAACTCACACTGCATCCGACCTCCTTGGCCCCTCCCATAGGTGGTGAGCCCATGGGAAGGGGGACCCACGTTGCATCTTTGGGCTGTGCCCGGCCGAGCCCCATGGGTGCAAGCCTGGCCACCACCTCCAGGATATATATATATAATATATATATTTATATAAAATATATATATTTTGTTTTGTTAATATATATATATATATATATATATATATATATATATATATATATACATACATATATATATATATATATATATATAAATAATAGTAATAATAATAAACTCCATAAAATCCAGTTAGTCTTATTGATTACATGCTTCAATTCAAAATAATACAGTTTCCTCTAAAATTTTGTTTTGCAGTGGACATCAACATTGACTATTGACTAGAAAATTACTGTACTTTAATTGGGGGGAAAATGATATTGTTGCAGAAGGAATGACTTCATTGTGTTGCACACTTTTAAAGGCTCATCAAATAAAATAATTTAAAGCAATATTCAAACCATTTTAAGCCCTCATCATATGTGGTCAGAAGTTATAGAAAATGCCCTCTATGTTATTTCTAAACTCTTTCCAGGTAGCCTGCTTAGAAAGTAACTGAGGCATTGCGGCAGATAATACAATGATTCTAGAAGCAACAGTATATTGTAATCCCTGTCTTCAAATAAAAAAGATCTACTGTGTCCTAATAAACCACAGCAAAAATAAATATAAAATTGTCAAGAAAAAGCAATATTTCAGTACCAATCACAAACTAAAGCCGTATACAGATTTTTTTTATATTTTAAATATTTCTGTGTGCCTAACTTTAATAATTTCATAAATGAAAAAATAAAGTTGATGACATCTTGTATCTTCAATTAATGCCAACAGTCTCTCAAGGAAGTCCAGGACTGTATTAAACATATAGAACACCAGCTCTTTGTCCAACAGTTGTGCCAGACACATTATACACTTTTGAATGTGAGCACATCATGACTATTTAGGAGCTAGTTCTTCTCCCACAGTAGCTGTCACTGCTTTTTTGTGCCTTGCCATGAGAGTAAAGAAGAGCAGGCACAGGTGATTTTTCCAACATCCACCTCATTTTCTTGTCAGATCTCTTCATAGCAGGAAGCAGGTATACAATAGGTTGCACAGATATAATTTTGACGGATTGCTCTCAGTTGTCAAAATAATGTCTATGTAAGGGGCAGCACACATCCATAAGTGAGACTCAAATATGTATAAAACATATATACTGAATATATCATTCATGATGAAATTACTAAAATAATTTACTTTATTTTTAACCAGTAACAACAGCAGAAAAACAAGTCTTAATGTTTTCAGTATTGGCTTGATATAAGCAATTGTTGATTCAGTTCCTAAGCCAAGGGCTGAAAGAATAGCTGTAAAATGGATTAGCTAAACATGGTTATTCATAAAACTAAAGCAGTCAAGTAAAGCTTTCTGTTTTCATATTTCATGATAAAAAGAAAAAAATACATACTGCTTTATACCTATGGCAATCTGCTTGTAACCTAGATCCTTACCTACATCCAATGTCTTTGAGGAGGTTTTACATTCTTTTTAGGTTTTACCAAAACAATGCCACTGTTTTTACTTTAAACAGACATAGACAACAGAAAAAGACATAGTTACGGAATAGTCAGTACTCATATACAGTGAAAGATAAAAAACATAAGGGGATCATTTTACAAAAGAAAATAACAGAGAAAAGGCTATACAGCATAATTATTCAATTTTAAATACAATGTTCAAATAATCAATTCTTAACTAAACTGACAGGTTTACAATGAATACCTAAATAATTTCAATCTCTATACATAATCCACTAATACACTGACAAATTCAGAATGCTTTACAAATTTAAAGTTTAGGGTTAACTTATAGCTGACCTATACATACTGAGACCCATGATTGATTAAAATGTATTACCAGATCTTTGGCGTTTTTCTGGACATACCACACTATCATATTTTTGGTCTTCCTGAACCTGGTAATCCTATCCAAAGCTACTACATTGCTCAAAAGACAACAGCAGACTCGTTAAATGAACACCTCTGGAATGGACTTCATTCCTTTTTTCTTATGATGGCTATACCTTCTTGTCCTTGTATGAGCAATCAGCTACATTGCTGGACAAAGCTACTCTGCTGTTGTCTGTACTGTTTGATACAGCACCCCTGTCACAACAATGAAGGTGCATGATAAATACAAGGCGATTTTTGATCTTTAGTCATGCTTATATATACAGTATAGATATTTTTTTTTATTAACATGAAAGACCTTCTCCTATTACAGCCACAAGTGACACCATTCAACATTGGTATCTAAGGGTGTCTGTCCTCTGGAGCCAGCCCGGACCGTCACAATCATACACAAAATTAGAGAGCATGACTCATGACGTAGTGCAGGCATTTGCATAGGATGGACTTTGTTATTACAATCAAATTGGCCACAGAACAAATTAATTTCATCTGGGAGAGAGAATGTGGACATGATTGGTTTAGCAACTATAAGCATTTCTATGCTTTGCAACTGCACACATGCATAAGGGTTACTGCTGCATCCAGTTTCCATCTTGTCTTAGTACTGTCCTTTAACAACCTACCTACTTTTCTGGGATGATAACTGCATTCGTTTTATGCTTCCATATCGACAATATGAATGGTTTTGTGTGTGCCTCTGAAAAATTATGGATGTCAATGGTGACCTATGGATTCTTTCTACAAAATAAATAGATTATTTTCATAGACATTTTCATAGACATACAGTTATGACTACTGCATACTCCTCTAGGTTTGATTAAAGAATGTATTCACATATCCCAATATAAAGAATGAAAACAATCCTGCAGTTTTCACTCTGCTTCTTAAATTCATGAATGAACTAATTTTTTTATCAACACCTCACTTTTTTGTTTCTGTCTTATAAGCAGTGGATCTGACTGTCCTAGGTAAGGTCTGGATAACATGTAATAAATGTCTTTTATAGGAGTGTAATAGTTATCAAGAGAGTCATGCTGATGATATACAATATAACAAAGCAAATTTGATGAACATTTACATAAAGTTCATCCACAACAATAAATAATCATCTGTTATAATGTTCCATATACTGTAAATTGCTGAGAGCAATGCTGGTGTTTACTTGATGTGAAATGTACGCAGTAACCAGAAAAACATGGGAGAAATCCCCGAGAGGGCAAAAAGCAGGATTTATTCATTAAATACTTCAGATCTAGTGAGCAGTTTTTAAAGACCATTTTGACATTTGTCCACCACATATAACATAAAAACACAATCTGCCTCCTATGCCTTTGGTTGTTAATTATAATTAGATTAAGTATTTCCCTGCATTGCAGAGCAATGTGATTTAAGGATCAGCTATGTTTTCAAGGAGAAAACGCAGCAATTCTTAATGTTTCTTTGTGAAGTCAATCCTCTAATATAAACTAATCTATCAGGCAGCAGTGGCATGTTTCACCACACAAAATGGTGGACAGAAGAGATTGTTTATCACAGTGTTATGTCTTAACTGGGTGATTCCTCTTTGTTCCCGTTACCTAGCTTTCTTTTTATGGTTGCTCCTGGTTTAGTAATATAGACTGAGATGCATGTACTACATGTAAATGATAAAACCATGAGACAGTTCAGCATTAGATGCTTCAGGGAATCAGCACCAATCATGTGGTGTTAGAATGGGGAGTTTACCCTCTTCAACAGTACTAACTCTCTGTAACACCAGGGGCTAATTGCTCCAAACTGTTTCTAAAAAAGTTCTTTGTACAAAATGACATATTAAGTTAGCTCTTATTTTCCACAGAAGCACATTCAGCATCAAAGCCTATCTTACATATCTTATTATTTCAGTAGTTAAAAATGTATTTATTTTCTATGTTATCAGTGTGAACATTTTCTCTGGAAGTGTCATTATTCTGTAAGACTTGGTTTAGGAAGTAGTAAAGAATTTATTTTAAACAAATCTATTGACATTTAAACATTTTACAGACATTTAATATACAATAAACTACTATAAGTAAATGAGATTTTAGTTTATATTGGATGATTTCAACACTGAGCATTTTGGGAGATAATTACAAATTAATAAAAATCCAGACAAGAGATTTAATATTGACATGCTTGTGCCCTGCCCGGGGTTTGTTTCCTGCCTTGTGCCCTGTGTTGGCTGGGATTGGCTCCAGCAGACCCCTGTGACCCTGTAGTTAGGATATAGCGGGTTGGATAATGGATGGATGGATGGATGGATTCTGTTAAGTGTTATAATAAACACTTTTTGCTTTTTATATCTATATTCTGTAGATGAACCTGCTCTCATCTATGAAAAGCACAGGGCGCCAGTGGTGAACCTGCCAATTCTGGTATTCTATGGCAAATGCCAATCGAATTCCACAGTGCCGGGCAGTGAGCACAGGGCCCACTAGAGGATGTCGGGCCCTTGGGCCACCCTCATGAAGTCAGTTTCTGATTGTTTGGTCAGAGACATTCACACCAGTGGCCTGCTGGAGGTCATTTTGTAGGGTTCTGGCAGTGCTAATCCTGTTCCTCCTTGCCCAAAGGAGCAGATAGCAGTCCTGCTGACGGGTAAGGACCTTCTACGGCCCTGTCCAGCTCTCCTAGAGTAACTGTCTGTCTCCTGGAATCTCCTCCATGTCCTTGAGACTGTGCTGGGAGACACAGCAAACCTTTTGGCAATGGCACATATTGATGTGCCATCCTGTAGAAGTTGGACTACCTGTGCAACGTCTGTAGGGTCCAGATATTGCCTCATGCTACAAGTAGCGACACTGACTGTAGCCAAATGCAAAACTAGTGAAAAAATAGTCAGAAAAGATGAGGAGGGAAAAATATCAGTGGCCCCCACCTGTTAAACCATTTCTGTATTCGGGGCCGTCTTATTGTTGCCCCTCTAGTGCATCTATTGTTAATTTCATTAACACCAAAGCAGCTGAAACTGATTAACAAGCCCCTCTGGTAATTAACTGACCAGATCAATATCCCAGAAGTTTCATTGACTTGATGCTATAGTCATCAATTATATAATTTTTGAGCAGTTTATGTAAAACTACAAGAGATCTCTAACAGAACTTCTGACACAAAAATAATTCTGACAAGAACAATCAAATTACGAAATCAAGTAAGGGATGAAAGAAATTCAGAATGAATGAAGCTTAAGTAAATAAGAATTAATTTTGCCGTCAGAAAAAAAAAATGATAAGCAAGTTAAAATTAAATGGAAAATAAAATTATTTTATTCCTCTCAGTTTAAAACAGAAAAAATGAGCATGTTCAATATCCATTGCATGGTATCTGTAAAGTGATGAAAACATATAGCGGGGATTGTACTGTAGTGACTCAAAGCAATATACTTTCCTTATAAGAAAAATGGAATTCAGCTATGATCGGAATTACAACTCTGTTTTTATGTATTTGCAGAATCTTCACCAGTGATTGGAATCTGTGTATGCCAAATAACCTAATAAAATAAACAACATCTTTACAACACAAGTATTTGCCAATTATGTTTCCTCACCAGGCTGAAGGATGGTGGTAGTTATATTAAGATTTGACTGGATAGATCATAAATGTCAACTAGGGAGAGGTCTGTTTCATTCTTGTAATGTTTCTTTTTGAAATATGTTATTATGTTAAAACATAAGTATTGAGTTGAACGTTTTTGAAAAAGGAAATCGCAAAAGCAATGAATAAGATAAAAAAGAAAGAAAAGCAACAGGCCCAAGCAAGTGGAGTGATGTTGGGAGTGTTGAAGACGACAAAGGTCCTGGAGTTGACAGACCTGTGCACCATTATTATGCATAAATGGAGGATTACTGAATATGGGAAGACAAGTGTGCTTATTCCAGTATAGAAAGAAGGAAATTCTAGAGAAATGAATCATGGATTAGATGAAAGGTAGTGAAATGCAGTTTAGTTTCATACCAGGGAAGAGAACAAAAGATACAATCTTTGTTTAAAGCAAATGCAGAAAAAGCATCAGGAGAAGGAAAAGAAGTTTCATTATGTATTTGCAAATCTGGAGAAAGCAGAAAGACAGGTGTGGATAAATGGGTACTGTCTGTAGTGATGTTGATGTTTTGGGAAGCATAATCAGGATCCAGGAAAGTATTTGGGCTTAATGTATGCTTCTAGATGAAGGTGGGGCTGAATCAGGGATCTACTCCATGTCTACTGCTTTTCAGTATAGTGATGGAGGTTGGTACCAGAGAAGTGGGTGAAAGATTGCTATAGGAGCTCTTGTACATCAATGATCTTGAAGGTGAAGATACTGAAATGGAAAGCTAGATTAGAAGGAAAAGAACTGTAGGTAAATGGAGGAACGATTATGTGATAATTGGAAGTGAAGGGTCAGCAAGCATGGGAGAGGGGAGTGTATAGATGTGGAGTATGTGCAAAACAAGTGTTGGGAGAATTGAGTCTAATCTACAGGCTGCTAAAGGTGTGTGCATAAAAATACAGTAGTATGAAGGGTAGTCGCCAAGTGAACAAATGTGATCTCTGCTTGTGGAAACCGAGTGTAGAATGCTGATGTGCTTTATACACATGATAATATTGACTATTAATTATGAATATCGCCACTAAGGATATTTAGGAGAAAGAAGTAATGTTCTTGTACGTCAGTTATGCATTGAGTACACGGGAATGTGCAGGCATTGCACTGTTAGCAAAACTGTGTGGTGCATGGATGAAATTTAAGATATTTCCTATTCTGGGTTCTTACGAATTATTAGGCATTGTAAGGAAATTTATAGTAGCTTTGTGAGGAGTAGTATGCTAAAAAGGAACATGGCAAATGAAGGCAGAACATGAAGCAAAGCGGGAAAGAAACCAGATGAAGATGGATTGAGAGGGAGATGAATTCTAAGTTAAAAGGAGGGGATACATGAGGTACTGAGGAAAAACAGACAAATGTGGGTTGGATGGTAATTAAAAGGTTAAGGGGCAAAGATTAGAATATAGCTGTAGAATGTACAGTAGTTGTGGTAGAGGAGACACAAGATATAAAGCTATTTTTTCTATCCAGCAATAACTATTAAGAGTGTGTAATAGTTATGAACAAATACATAAACTGAAAAAAGTTGTCATATATTATCCATGGTTATACAAAGCATTTACACAAAGTATTTTAGCATCAAAAATTTATGAATGTTAATTAGTGACAAATTTCTGTAACTGGGTCGTAAATGAATTAAATGAATGTTTTAAAGTCAGCTTAATTGCTGCCATGTTGACAACTGTGGAAACATGGACTTCTCAATAGCTGAATAAATCATGTTCAGTAATTAGTCATGTAGGTGTTCCAAAAAGCCAGTAACAATCCTGGCAGCTGTCTGTCTAATTAGAGGGCTTTTCTTTTTCATTGGTGAGAGAGCCATCTTCAATGCAGTGTCCTCAGCTATAAAAGACATCATATGAGAAACAAAAGCTTCTTTTTTTCAGGCTGAAATAGATAAATAAGAGCAAATACTAAGTTTATTTTACCAAGGTCAAAAATTCTCCTTTTCATTTTAATTGATGTGGGAGATGGATGTTAATGAGTTTTTTATCTTCCAACATTAAGTTGTTCCCTGACAACATGTTGCTGGCCGTCACAAAGCACATTTGACATTTTGACATCCTAATTCAACTTATGTAAAACAGCCTTAGATTGAAATTGTTACTGATAATTATTGTTAACATTTCACCAGTTTTATGACTGAAAATTATTATTAGTTTACTATGAATTAATCCATTTATTGCTTTATACAAAATAGAAGTATTCTTGACAGAACTGTTTTAGGATGTATAAACTGTTTCAAGACAGGGGCTTAAATATTATTTGTTATAATAAATCCCACTGTAGTAAAATTTATTTTAAAAGCGCTGGAACAGAATAAAGGAAAAACTAAGTTTTGGGTAGTGATGAGTGAAGACAAATAGAAATATTTGAGGATTTTGCTGAGCTCCGTGAAATGCATTGAAGTCAATAGGGAAAGAGGAACCAAACTAGTGTTGAGTGAACTATAATGGTGCTGTGGTTATTTAAGTTTCCCAGAGGGCTATGGATGCATCTGGCAACTATGCTGGACTGAATATACTGTCCAAAAATGTTATCTGAGCTGTTAGGCAGCTCACTTTGCCACCGTGCTTCAAACCACAAAAGATGCAGACAGAAGGGCAACCACCAAAGTGCAACAAATGGCCAGTAACCAGAAATAAATAAAAAATGATATCTTTGTGCTAATAGATCCAATTTTGCAACATACTTTGGTGGTGCCACAAAGCAGTGGCATGGGACTGGCTTGTTCCATTGTTTGAAGATGGGATACAGGGTGCAGCTGTAACGTCCTTATTGCTTCTTATCTATCTGTGCAGATACTCTGCACTCAAGTTAGAAATTCCTTGCAAATTTATACATTTTTTGCTATTATTTTTTCACAGGGTCTCATTCTAACTCAAGGAGAGGGAGGGCTCTTTAGAATCATAAAGGCAGCACACGGCTAATTGTGCATGCAATTTAGCCATACAGTGCTGTGACGTCAGTGTTATATATCCAATGGCAGCACTCATAATATTCTCATTATAGTCAGCTAATGTACTCCTCAAATGAAAATATAGCAAGTGTTTGGATTTTTTTGTAGGTGAATTTTTGGCTGGATAGGATAGTGACATCACACATGCATGAAGCAGGTTGGGTAGCCATCTTACAAACAGCATGTGTCAAAGTTCTGTGCATTGCTGCTACAGTAAAGTATCTATCTATCTATCTATAGTTCTGTAATATCATGCTGGGCTTGCAAAGCATCATGGAGCACTTGGAAAAAAATGATCATCTAAGCCTATCGCATGGTGAATTTACAGGAAAATATTTAATAAACAAGGTCACCAGCGAATCCAGCATATTCGCTGTGAAAGGCGCTTTGGCAAATTATGCCAAACAACAGAATTTTTGAGTAATGAAATAACTCGAAAAATGTTTCTAACAGAAGTGGTGCTTTCAATGATATGCCTAATAAGAAGTGAGAAATTAAAATGTAACCTAATTTTTGATCCAAATATGAGGTATAAAGATATATATAGAATTTTATGTGGATTAGATTTGACTGTGTGGTTACCAAAATGTGATTTTTTTCTAACTAAAGCAAAACTCACAGGCCTTTATCAAAACAGAAAAAGACAGAACTATTGTACTATGGCAAAACAAATCACACTTTTAAAGATGGATTTCTTGTAATATGAATTTGCCAATGTTCCAAAAGCAAAAAAGACTAATTCAAACATATAAAATAATAAACTGAACAAAACGATATCCTGCTGGGGCACTGGAAGGATTCCCATGTGTATGGGACATCAATGCCTTTTAACATACCAAGGATTCAACTTACACATTGAAAATCCAGAATCAATTAATATTAGTCAACTATATCATAAACCAGGGGTGTGCAAAGCCATTCCTGGAGGGCCGCAGTGGCCGCGGGGTTTTTATTCCAACCCAGTTGTTTAATTAGAAAACAATCCTTGCCAATAATTACATTTCATGGCTTTTTAGTGCTTTAACTCTGCTATGTCAAGTCATTCTCAAATCCTAGATTTTTTTTTCCATTCTAAAGATATCCAAATATTTTTGAAGTGTAAAACGGATGGGTAATTCTCAATCCTTGACTTTTTTGTCTTCTCTTTCCTTCCAAGTATTTAATTAAACCAAATAGTGCATGATAAATACACACAGGCGTAAAGGGTAACAAGCAAAAATGGATAACTGCTGGTTTCTTTGTCATTTGCATCTTATTGCTATAAGGAGCAATTAAAAACCAAGAATGCAGCTGTTTAAGACTTAAATAAGCAATAAGGGTTCAAAATCTTAACGAGGGAGATAACTAAAATGAAGCAGAAGTGTTTCTAGAGCAATTAGTGCTTCTTATTAAGCAATTGGGTTGGAACAAAAGCCTGCAGCCACTGTGGCCCTCCAGGAATGACTTTGCACATCCCTGTCATAAACGATATCATAAACTATATATTATGATACTGATCTTTGGAAATAGCTTCATTATTCTCTTGGCCTGCTCAATTAGAAACATTGGAAGCCACCTGCTTATAAGGTCAAAAAGATATAGATTCGAGAGTCATCATAGATTTTGGGAGTTATCATATTATTTTCAAGACATATGTTACTGTACATAATGAATGCATTACATAAGCTTCAATATTATCCCCCCCCGAGACTTGTGGAACAGGATAAGATGACCTAATTATGATGGGCACAAGACTTCTATGAGTCCAGTACTGAAAGGTGTAATCCAGAAAGGGAAAATACTTGGGAACATTATCCCCTGCCTCCTCCGATATTAGAGTGAGTTTGGTATTATTTCTTTTGACATGTTTTAATTGAAACATAATTTTCACTTTAAGTACTGTTGTGTCTGCTATCTCTGATGTGTACTCACTCATGAACCTCATTTGTGTCTTACATGCAAGTAGTACAAGTAAATCATCTAAGAGTTCATATACTGTATACTGATAGGAATGACTAACAAATCTACACATTTTTCCAAAAGTTAGGTTTCAAAAGCTTTATGTATCTAGGTTGTTATAGGTTAGGAAAGAAGAGAATAGTTTCTGGGACAATGAAATGCCATATCATCGCTCCTGGACAATAATAACGACTGGGTTCAATCAAACAGTATGTTTAAACAGATAATGGGTTCCAGTGAAAATAAAATATGAAGTTTAGAGAATGTGACAGATTATGTGCAAAGACAAACAGGTAGGGCAACATCATTAACAGAACACATCCATCTATTCTCTGAATATAGAATATTTAATCAAGATTCAGGGAAGTGGGAATCTCCCCTGAATACAAGAACTTAAGAAGGGTGCATAGTTCACCAGCCCATTTTTGCTTATTCATAACTGGTCAATTTACAGTAACTAAACTGGTTACACTACCGTCTTTGAACAGTGCAAGGTAAGCAGAGCTCCCAAATAAACTGCACATACAAACACAGGAACAATATGCAAAAGCTCTTTAGCTGACAAACTAACTGGGGTCCAAACACTATGATGCAACATCCATAACCACTGCTCTCTCAGTCAGACTCAGTGTCTTTAATCAATATGAAATCATGGCTAGGTTGCTTTTATTTTTGGACAGAAAGTTCACATAGAAGGGAGCCCTCAATTCACATGGAATGACTATGCATAATAAATGTGCAGTTAGGGTCCCAATGTTTATTACGACTCCTTTTCATTATCATTTTAAAATGTAAATTTTGTGCATAAAAGAAAATGTCCATATTGCATGTATCTTTTGAAAACTAAGTGGAGATGAATAAATATTATCAAAGGGATAAATATATATATATATATCACTGTATATAAATGTTAAATTAGCTGTTCTGTCAGGAGTATAGTATTTAGAGGGTATAGATATTTTGCTAGTTTTTAGATTTTAAAATTGTGTTAGAATAACTGGTGACAGTACAGTGATGACGGATATATGCATGGTTAAGTATAGCAGTTCTCTGGCATCAAATTCAGGGTTTGTTTTCCCAGGATTAGCTACACATTTCCACACTGATATAACTGAAAAAACTCACACTCAACCCATTCAAGTAATTAATTACAGACCACTGTCTCTCTTCTCCTTTCTATCCAAAACACCGAAATGTGCTGTCTCTAACCAAGTTTATTCTTCTCTTCTACAGAACAGACTGACCTGAAACAATCATGGTCCAAGAGAGACTATTGTACCAAAACAGCTCTACTTACCATTGTCAACAGGTACTGCTGGCTAGAGCTACCAAGATGTCGTCTCCTCTCATCTCGGTAGATCTCTGTTCTGCCTTTGACACATTTAACTACTAGATCCTCCTTGCCACCTACTCTGACCCTGGCATTACAAGGACTGAAATCATGTGGTTTGAGTCCTACATCTTAGGCATATGCTACTGTGTCCTGGTGAGGAGAAATGTCAAGGGTGCATCACACAAGCACAGGGGTGAACCAAGAATAAGTCCTGGGCCTTCTTCACTTTTGTCTATACACCTCCAACACTAGGCCCTAACATCATGTCCTATGGTTTTTCCTATCAGTGTTGTGCTGATGAGATGCAGCTGTACCTTTTCATTCTCTCCAGAGGGCCACATATTATCAGCTTGAATCTCTGTATATCTAACTGATATTGCAACCAGGATGAAGGAACATCATCTCCAACTTAATGTGGTAAAGATGGACATTTATGTCATCCCAGCTTGTCAGTCCATGCAACACCCCTTCTCTGTTCACCTTGCATGTATGTATGGAGACTCATGTGAGGTCATCTGTTCCTTCTTGACCACTCAGGTCTGCTGAAAAATGGCATCTGGCTTTGCCACCTCTGTGTGACATTAATTCTCAATCCAGACTCTCTTTATGTGATGCCCACTTCCATCCGAGCTGCTGTCTTCCTGAAAGTGTTTAACTAATGTTTGAAGACTCTCTTGTTTGGTGACTTTCTGTCTAAGCTGTTAGGTTTTTGTAATTGTTAGGAACTGTAACTAGCTTGGATTTTGTTCTGATCTCTTGTGACAATCAATTTGTAACCTGTTCTTGTTCCCACACAGTCCCCAGACTGATGTTTAATCGATTATGTTGACCTCTTTTGTAAGCTGCTTTAGATAAAAGTGTCTGCCAAGCAAATAAATGAAATTTAAATTCAGCATTTAGCGCTGAGGCGTCAGATCCTGGAAGCTACAAGTTGTCATTTCATTGACTTTCTCTGTGGGGCATCTGAAAAACTGCTTTATGTAACAAAACCTAAATTAGCTGATAAAGAAAAAAAGTATTATAAAGCTTACCATTATTGGTAGCTAGGTGGTTGATGAAATTGGCAACCTGTTCTTGGCTTTAGTTTGTCAATAAAGGCAACCACTAGTTTTCGACAATTGATCGGAACTGGATGGTTTGTGCTCATTTTGAGTAATCTACAGATAATGGTGATTGCATATTGATAGTTGGTTTTATGATTACAATAAAATGTAAGCTGCACACATGCGCAATGCACTACCTGACTTTCCTTTAGGGCAATGCAAGTTAAAAAATATTGTAACAATTGGGGAACATGCAATGTAATGTGAACCAATTGTGCACATAACAGGAAATGTACAAGTCTCATTTACCCCTGCGGTAACGTCCCCGTCTTGTAATCAGAGAGTCCCAAGTTTAAATGCAGTTTGGAGACAAACGTAAAGGGTATAAAATTACACTGAATTCACAGCTGGTACAGTGGGTCTGCTGTGTGAATAGGCCTTTAAAGTCATGATTCTCAACCTGAGTAAATGTGAGGCAAAAGATGACTGAAAAATCAAGCTACAGCAGAGGTGTTGTCTAGAAGGGTATATACTCACTTAATTAATTAATCATCATTTTTGCATTTAGCAATGCTGGTGATTATTTAACCCAATTAAAAAGACAACCACAAAGCAGGGCATGAATGAGGAAACTCAACTAGAAATATTAAAAGATTTGTACAATTTATAAATGATGTTTATAAATTGTCAAAAGTCTACATTAATACTTTCACATACTTTACTGTGGTTCACTATGGTGATAGACTTACTTTCAGACATAACCCAGACACTCTTGTTGCAATAAACAAAATAATTACAATTTATTTATACCCATAAGGGTAATAGAAGATGGATATATACAAATATACAGTACATGTTATACATATATATTTGTAGTTAGTAATCCACAAAGGGAGAAAATGAATCACATATCTTAAAATAGATTTTTGTTCCTAAGCTTTTAACATCCTACTAGGTGTCATCATCAGAGGAAAATTATTATATATATACGGGAATCAAAGGCAATATATAGCAATAGAGGGTGTTTAGGGGTGCCAGTGGTGGGGGTTGTAGCAAGGGTAGATCAATAAGGTGGGGCTCAAATGGTGATGGTCATAACTTTTTTTTTTTTTTTTATTATTTAGGTGTCCTTCTTTTAAGCCTGCATTTGCTGGGTTTATGTCCAAATGTCTTTTAATGCCATTTTCATTTGAGAGCCAAGATTCAGTCACCTCTATGCCACTTTAAGTATTAGCCCTGTATTTTACTTGCAACCTGCCCCTTAGACAAATCTTTCTCCTATTGAAAAAGGCATATAACTTAAGAATTCTCATGTTTCAATTTATTTTGTTCAGATGGATAACTTCTTTAGTTGAATATGAAGTTTCTACTGCCTGCAAGTGACATTTGCTCACAGCTAGTCTCTGCACTGGCTTATCGCCCCAATACACACTTTATGTGTGAAAGGGTGCAAGTTGCTACTCTGCACTTTCTTTCTGGATTTAGAAAGACTTATAACTCAGCTAGAACGTATCCTTCACAAAGATTATTACCTTTCAGTTACAGTTACAACAATACTATATTTCAATACTAAACTACATTAGCTGGCTGTGTCTTAACTACTAAGTTACTCAGAAGTAACTCAAAATCAAAGTGGGTATACTTATAGTTCTGGTATAAGTGATACTTTGTTCTTTTCGTGGTCCTGGTTTCTTTCTGTGTCTTTCTCCAGACATGTGGAAGAACCTTCTGTATACTTTCTTTCTATTGTTTAGAGTCCATTTCATATACAGATTGTATCTGTATATATTTTAGCTGGAATACATTTATGCCTTACATGAAAATACATCTCCAGAGTCTGCATCATGTCCAGGTAGAGACTGGATGTACACCCTCAATACACGCACAGCAATACAGGGTTTAGTGGTCACTCACATTTATCTGTGCTGTTCATGACAGACAGTAAGTGCACTGCAGTTAATGCCCTATTGTCAGAATGGGAACTGCCTTAATGACTCAACAAAAAAAGTGAAAAAGGTGATATACCACGCGACCATAAACTAGGGCTTTAGTGCTTTAGCATCCTCATAGCTTGACTTAATACACATTGCTGCCGCCACTGTGCTTACTTTTTAAAGCTGCACAGGTGTCAGGTCTGGCCACTTTTCCATGGCTTACCTGACTGCTGTCATAGCCCTACACAATGCTTTTTTCTTTTCTGCAGATTTGATTGCTGCATGGGGAAAGTAAGCCCATTTGCATTTCCATTTGTGTTAAACATGGCTACTGCTGAATATAATGCTTCAGTACTAAATTATGAGGATAACAAAGTATCTTCCATAATAAAGTTATAAAAATTGTCTCTGGTGACTAATTCTGCATTTTAAACATTACTTTTTATTTTTTTCATTTCCAAAAATACTTTATGATAAATTTAAAAAACAATTCTAAGGCCCAGTAGGTAGTGAGCAGGTTTTGTTGTTATCAGAAATATCTGCAGTGACAAATTACTGGTTATTATTTGTCCCTAAAAATACCTACTCGTATGTTATGAATAAGAAATTCGAGCCTAGTAAAAATAACTTTCATTTAATAAAAATCATATAGGTTGTTTTTAAAATAGCCTATTAATCATGTATTATGCACACATTATTAACACAGGTAGTGTAATAGCACTAGTATCATGTATGCTTTTGTTAATAAAAGTAAGTTGAAAAACAGGTACCTTTATGAATACTGCAGCAAAATTACAGGAGGACAAATTCTCATGCTACACTGGGGACATTGCAGGAATAAAGGTTGAGAACCTCAGAGCTAAAGTGTATGAAGATGAAAGATATACTAACTAAAATATATGCCAGGAAAAAGTTAGCCATGATACAACTGAAGACATTTGGCACTACATATTGGATAAGACATTTAAGATAACATCACACAGCAGAATGTGTTAACTTTCAACAATTAACATTACATACACATAAAAAGAGCATTCTTTTGACACATTGTTCATGTCTTTTTGATTATTTCTTCAAAGTACAACAATGTGAAAAAAATGAATTAAGTGCCAATATATTTTAATAGTAACAATAATCATTCTTTTTATTTGAATAAAAGATACTAGAATGGATATTTTAGAAATGTTTAGGCAGAAGTAAGAAAATTTAAGAAACAAAAATGATGTAAAAACAGTGAATAGCACAGAATACACACAAGTGCCTTCAGAGTAAATGTCCAAGTTCCTTTTTTTGATTTGTTTAATAAGAAAACATAAACCTGAAATGCTTCTTTTTATAAAAAAGAATCTGCCAGTAATGCAAATTCAGCTGTCATCATTTAGTTTCATCCTGTTTTTAGATTTATTTTACATTAAAATATAAAGAGGATTGTTACAAAGTTTCATTTACATGATACTTGCTTATACAGACCTTGCAAAGCAGTGGGCATGCAGGCATTTCTGCCAGGTCCTAGCAGAAGAGAATGGATGAGCTAGGCAGGACGTCATAGACCATCTGGATCAAGAACTTGATCCGTAGTTGCTCCAACTATGAAATGCTCTGGACCACTGCCTGCTCCCATTGGGTCAATGCCCCCTGCTGCTGCTGCATTGTCACTATCATGCTGGTGTGGAACTCTTACACCCCTGCTCAAACCTGCACCAAAATTATCTGGCATCTTTCTTTCCCATAAGACTTGTCATAATGCAGTCTTGAATTGCTACCAAATCCTGCTTGTCTTGCCCCGATTGCTGCCACCAACATCCAGTTTAGGCACGTTTTCCTGAGATCTACAAGTCTGGCCACCATACTCATCGAATACATACTTGCTGTTGTTGTTAGTATCATACTATAAATCTCTCATTTACTAGCAATTCTTTGCCATGTGTCCACATTCAAAAACATGTTCTGTCTAGGAAGCCAACAACCATTATGCTCATATATTGTAGTGCATAGCCATTCAATGAGAAAGGAGAAACAGTCAATAGCAGTTTTCCTGGGTTAGTGTCACCAGTTTTCAGTTACATTACCTTGTGAGCACTATATAATATTTTGTAAAATAATGACCTATTCATATATAATAATCTGAAATGTGTATGTATTTACAGCACAAAACTGAATATATATTTATTGAAGTGGAGTGTTTACTAATTTAATGATTTATTTTTGCTTATTTAAAGAATTCTAGCACAAACAATTCATTGAATTCATTCACTTACAATGTTGAACAGATACAGTATTCTGAATGTTGCTTGTGATAGGTGGATAAAGACTTAATTGGGCCACTTTAACTGGTTTTTCATAGCAAGTTTTAATAAGTTGATTATGATGAGGAGGGCTGTTGTGCTGTCCCTCATTTGTAAAAGTGTTGTGTGCTGAAATTTAAAGGTATACGCACGCACAGAAGTGATCACCAAAATATAAATAACAGATTTCTTTCCACTCTTTTTTTATTTTACTTCAGGTATTTTTCAATATATATATATATATATATATATATATATATATATATATATATATATATATATAGTTGTAATTACAGTTTAGTTTTTGTTTTTAGTTTTGTTTGTATTTCATTTAACAAAATTCTTCTTTAACCATTTTAGGTACAGCTTATGCTTACAATAAAAACCTTGTTACTTACCTACCCAAATTTGACTTTACAAACAAACCAAAGCCCGCCTTAAGGTCACAAAATGCTAAGCATTATAACATAACAAAACAGAACAAACACTGAGAGTTTCAGCATTTGGCTATAGGGCCTTAAAGCTGTGAAACGATCTACCGGTTAAATAGGGATGCCCCTTTGGTCCCAGTTTTTAAATCCAGGCCAAACAAATGTTACTTTAATTTAGCATACCCTAACTAGAACAATCAAATTAGCTGTTTTATTGTATCCTTGTATTTTACTCATTAGCACAAAAATGTAAGTATTACAACCACTATTTATATTATATGAAATTATTATATATAATCTTCTGTTCTGTTTCTCTTCTCTGTATCTTCCTGCAGCACTTGGTGCCACTGCACTACTTCCAAGTTGTTTTCTTACCAATGGAAAAGACACTGGGAACCTTGTCTTATTACTCTGCCCAGAACAGACCACTTGGCCTAGGTTTTCAGGACAGTGGCTATGTTTGATGTTTTCTATGACTTTGTGTGATACACCATTCTGGACCACCAGAGGTTCATTTTATCCAAGGAGGCTGCTCACTTAAGTGTTTTTTTTTTTTTTAATATTGCTCTTCCCTATTGTCCATTGGACAAATGTCAACAATAATATAAATGGACATCATGTTTTTGGTGTTAATCAGTTTGAAGTTGCTTTCTTTGCTGTGTATGTAACCTGTATTTTTATATGTGTTCATTTTTGTAAAGTTTGTGACTGTATTTCACCTGTGACCTTGTTACAGCACTCTGAGCCTGTAGTGTTACATAAAAATAAATTGACTCGACTTCCTTAATTACCAGACAATTACTGCTAATAATTGCATATACTTCTTTTACCTTAACTTTAACTGAATTATCTTTTTAATGTTCAGAACTGTTAATTGTTTGTTTTTTAATAACCAGTAACAAAACAGCAATGAGATGCAAAGTGAATAAAATGACCTGCATACTTGATCCTAATTGAACTTGTGTGTGTCCATCACACAATTCATGTTTCAATAAATTATTTTACAAGAAAAAAGTAAAATTTGGAGAAGTATTGATTTGCTCTAACCCACAAAATATTTTACAGCACTTCTAGAAAAAAGGAAAATCAAGAATTTTGGAACTGTCTGGTGTGACAGAATTAGAGCAATACTAAGCCTTAGAATTAAATGTGTTATAAGAGGCGTAACTGTTGCTTCAAATTAAGAAATTGGTTGGAATGAAAATGGTGTAATGTTGACTTATTTGGAAATCTGCAGGCTTCCTTTGCATCTCACTATTGTGTGGCCCTTCCTACGGAAAATAAGAAACAATTAAGCTTTCTGAATTCTAAGAAGTAGGCAAATTAAAATTGAATTGAAGCTTCTAAAACTCTCTGAAACAAAAACCTGCAGCCAACTACAGTCCACCAGAGACTGAGTTGGACCTGCCTAATTATAAAGTAATACTGTTTCATATAGTAAATGATGATCAGTTACTCAATACATTTGTTTCTTTTGACTAACATGAAATGTGCTATTTTCTAACCAGGAATTTTGCCACTTTTCTTCCATTGTTTGGTAATTTTGTGATTTACAGGTGCAGCTTGCCACTGTTTTCTTCAAAACTGTCAATCACGGTTTGATTTGCTAATGTGCTTCACTACATTTGTGGTTAAGTCTAATAAATTCCTTGCCCTCAGGTTAGGGTGAAAAACACAGTTTAAATATTACTGTTTGCAGTGAAGGAGAACATTATAGGGATATGGAAACAAATGTGCCCAACAAACACATTTATATGTAAAGGAATCTTCTGTTCCTTTCGGCTACTTCCGTTAGGGGTTGCCACAGCGGATCATCTTTTTCCATATTTTTTTTATTTTATTTTTTTTTTCATTTGATCGGTAAGTTATTTTGCTTTCAAAGAATGCACAAATCTGTTTCTGAACCAATCCCATAATGAGGTAAAGGTGGTAATAATGTAAGCCTGTGTGTGAGTTTTTTTTTTAACAAGTACAGTTTCTGCACTAGCATGCTGAAATACATTTAAGTGATGCTGTAGTATCACCATTGTGAAACATTTTTACATGTGATTTTTTTTCAAGTTCAATACTATGAATTTTTCAAATACTATGAATTTTTCAAACTCAATACTATGCAAAGGAATCTACCCTGTTTTAAATTGCAAAATTACATTTTAACCCTATTTTAGTTATTCAGTTACTATGAATGAGTGCAAAGTACCCACATATTGAAAACATATTCACTTAAGAGTAGTTAATAGCTCTATGCAGTATAGCATTGCTTCTATGAAGGCTAAAGTGCTATTTATTTCATCCACCCATTATTTTAATTAATATAAAAAGAATACAGATTCTGAGATTAAACAATTTATCTCCATAAGGTTTATTAGTCGGTTTATTAGTCTGTAGGATAAACAGAAAATACTTTAAGTGAATATTATTTATTTTACAGTGCCACCATGTGGAACTGACTATATAAATAATTATTTATTTTGTACACTCTCTGTATTTTCCAGCATATGCTGCCCTCTACATTTCGAGAATGAAAATTACCAGTCTTCCCTCAGCAAAAATCTGAACTTTAAAATGATCAGAGGACAGTTACAAATCATGACAGGAAAATGGTTTACTAAATCATTAAGATCACTTGAGCGTATTAAGAAACAAATGAAGATTTCAAATAATGCATTTGATGTAATCATAAAACTATCTCACATATGATTCTGTGACTCAGTAGCTGGTTATAATATAACATGGCATTACACTGAAAGAAGTAAATTAAAATAAAAATGGAATGGGTTTCCATGGCCAAGCAGCTGCATCCAAGCCTTACATCACCAAGTGCAATGCAAAGCGTCGGATGCAGTGGTGTAAAGCACACCGCCACTGGACTCTAGAGCAATGGAGACGTGAACTATGGAGTGACGAATCATGCTTCTCTTTCTGGCGATCCGATGGACGAGTCTGGGTTTGGTGGTTGCCAGGAGAACGGTATACTTAACCTGACTGCATTGTGCCAAGTGTAAAGTTTGTTGGAGGGGGGATTATGGTGTGGGGTTGTTTTTCATGGGTTGGTCTCTTCCCCTTAGTTCCAGTGAAAGAACTCTTAATGCTTCAGCATACAAAGCCATTTTGGACAATTTCATGCTCCCAACTTTTTGGGAACAGTTTGGGGATGGCTTCTTCCTGTACCAACATGACTGTGCACCAGTGCACAAAGGAAGGTCTATAAAGAAATGGATGAGGAAGTTTGGTGTGGAAGACTGGCCTGCACAGAGCCCTGACATCAACCCGACAGAACACCTTTGGAATGAACTGGAGTGGAGACTGTGAGTCAGGCCTTCTCATCCAACATCAGTGCCTGACCTCACAAATGCTCTCCTGGAAGAATGGTCAAAAATTCCAAGAAACACACTCCTAAACCTTGTAGAAAGTCTTCCCAGAAGAGTTGAAGCTGTTATAGCTGCAAAGGGTGGGCTAACTCCATATTAAAGCCTATGTATTAAGAATGGGATGTAATGTGTGTAAAGGCAGGCATCCCAATACGTTTGGCAATATTGTGTGTGTGTATATATATATCTATATATCTCCATCCATTTTCCAACCCGCTGAATCTGAACACAGGGTCACGGGGGTCTGCTGGAGCCAATCCCAGCCAACACAGGGCACAAGGCAGGAACCAATCCCAGGCAGGGTGCCAACCCACCGCAGGACACACACAAACACACCCACACACCAAGCACACACTAGGGCCAATTTAGAATCGCCAATCCACCTAACCTGCATGTCTTTGGACTGTGGGAGGAAACCGGAGCGCCCGGAGGAAACCCACGCAGACAAGGGGAGAACATGCAAACTCCACGCAGGGAGGACCCGGGAAGCGAACACAGGTCCCCAGGTCTCCCAACTGCGAGGCAGCAGCGCTACCCACTGCGCCACCGTGCCTCCCTATATATATATATATACATATATATATATATATATATATATATATATTGTGGAAGACGGCCCAGACACAGACAGGCGGACACCGATGGTTCACCCAATACGCGTTTATTTACAATCATATCTACAGTTAAGTGCACCTCTAATCCCCAAAAGTCCCCAAAATCCAGGCCACAACACAAATGCCTTAGTCTTCTGGCCGTCTTCTTGCCTCTCCTCCCGACCTCCGTCCTTCTCCACTCCCGACTGAAGCAAATGAACGGAGGGAGGCGGCCCCTTTTATAATCACCCAGGATGTGCACCAGGTGCTTCCCGACAATCTTCTCCCCAGTGTGGCGGAAGTGCCGGCTGCGCACCCGGAAGCACTCCGGGTGTCCCCACTTCTCTTTCCCCCCCAGCACTTCCAGGTGTGGCGGAAGTGCTGAGGTCCAGGACTCCAAAGGCATTGGGGCGCCCCCTGGCAGTGACCACGGGTACCAGGCGGGTATAAGTACCAGGGCGGTCACCCCCACGTGGTCTGGGGAAGGCATAAGCCCTCTTCCGGTCCTCCGAGGCATCCCAGCTGGGTTGCCCCCCCAGCCACCTGCGGCAATATATATATTACTGTATATACTGTATATATATGACAGTTTCAAGTTCTTTCAAATAAAGATTTATTAACAACAATACCTTTCCCAGTATTTAAATCAACAATAGAGTGCACACTAATTTGTTCTTCTTCATTACAGCTATCTTTAAGGAGTGAGACGGCTGCTTTTATGCTGGACCCAAGAGTGTTTCTGGTGTTATGGTTAGTTTATTGTTTGATTTCTACATAATTGTGGTTTATATTTGGAAGGTGATTGTGGAAAGTGCTTTGGAGGAAAAAAAACTTTTATTCTAAAAACAAGTGGTGCTTTATCGTGTGTTAGGTTTGTGCACATTCTAAATTTACTCTAACATTTTCTGTTCAGTAACTGAAAAATACTGCTTAAAATTCATACTAAATATAAAAATTCAAGCATTATTATACATGTACTTTTGAACCACTCTGTTAAGTTATGTAACCTTATAAACCCTTATAACTTGATGCTGAAAAATTAGTTCATGCTTTTGTTTTTAGTCAACTAGATTAATGGATTACTGCAATGCACTCCTCTCAGGACTGCCCAAAAAAGACATCAATCGATTGCAACTAGTGCAGAATGCAACTGCTAGAATATTAAATAGGAAAAAGAAAATCTGGGCACATCTCTCCAGTTTTAATGTCACTACATTGGTTACTCGTGTCATTTAGAACTGACTTTAAAATAATGCTTATGGTTTACAAAGTCTTAAATAATCTCGCTCCATACTATATCTTTCTCTTTTTATGGCTTTCTCATAGCTTCATTTTTGTGTAACCCTGATATTCTGTATATGCATTTAATTATAATTTATATTCATGGTTCCAAAATCCGTACTAACCCCTACTTTCTCTGCTGTTCTTTTTCCAGTTTTCTGTGGTGGCAATCTGCTCCACCACCACTTGATCAAACCACCGTGCAGCAGTCCCTACATTGATGGATTGAAGGCCAGATGTCCACATGACCATCATCGTCCATTTCTTCCACATGAAGCCTGAAAACCATGAGGACTGATTGAGATCATTTATGTTAAGGTAGAATGCCTAGAGGGGGCTGGGTGGTCTCTTGACCTCGGAATGCCTGCAGATTTTGTTTTTTTCTCCAGCCCTCTGAAGGTTTTTTTTTTTGTTTTTTCTGTCCTCCCTAACCATCGGACTTATTCTTTGTTAATTAGTATTGCCTAATTTTTATATTTTTTATCTTGTAAAGTACTTTGAGCTACATCATTTGTATGAAAACGTGCTATACAAATAAATGTTGTTTTTGTAACATTTACTATTATAAGATTATATATTTGCATTATTAGTTGGTTTAAAATATAACAGTCAAATTAATTCAAAATTTCAGATGTCACAGTGCTTTAATTTTCCAAGTCCATCTGTCCTTTTTCATTTGTCCCAAGTTTAAAGCTTCCTGTGAGAAGTTACACTTGTCAGTTTTACATGAATGAGTAAGTTATTTTGCTTTCAAAGAATGCACAAATCTGTTTCTGAACCAAATCCATAATGAGGTAAAGGTGGTAATAATGTAAGCCTGTGTGTGAGGTTTTTTTTTTTTTTTTAAACAAGTACAGCTTCTGCACTATTGTGCTGAAATTCATTTGAGTGATCCCAAACCATTTCCAGACATGACTTCTGCTGTAGTATCACCATTGTGAAACATTTTTACATGTGTGTTTTTTTTCTTATATATTATTGTGCCTTCCAAAGTAATTCTCATAATTACAGTCATGCATGAGCGCAGCACTAACTTTCTCGGTACTGCCTGTACTGTAAAAAAGCTGGTACCATTACATTTTCAGAACTTTGGTACCTAATTGGTGCCAAAGTATCGGTTTTAGTGATATCTTTACTCTACATGTCTGCATGGATTTCCTTCAGGTGTTCCAGTTTCTGCCCACAGTTCAAAGACAGGCAGTGAGCTGAACTGGCATTGCTAAACTGGCTCTAGTGTGTAAGTGTGTGTATGTTTGCCCTGTGGACTAGCGCACTGTTCAGGGATTGTTCCAACCTTGTGCCCAATAACTTCTGGGATATATAAAGGGGTTAGTGAATACATTTTGACTTTAAGTCATTTTTGCCAATCATTTTCCCAGATGGAAAAATAATTCTCAAAAAAATTCTCACAATTGAATAACATGAAATCGACGTCCACTGTATATAGCAATATTTTTCAAAAAAATCTGGACATGATAGCCACAATTTTAACCATTAGAGAACTCTGTCAATAACATAGGGTTGCATGTCCTATTATAATTATGTAAATATTTCATTCTTTAAGATTAAAAAACTGCTGACAAAAAAGGTGTTTGTAATTTTTTTTAGAATTTAAACAAATTATTTTTCTGTTGGACTATTGCCATTAGGGTTTTGCATATTTTCAATTGTTCACAGTTGAAAAAATATTCTTCTGTATTGCTTTTTCATATAATTCACATAGTTCATATAATTATCAAACATAAACATGTGATTAGGAGAACACAGGAAATGTAAAACGTTTGCTAGTCATACAGTATTTGTAACAGTATGCAGCTATACTGGCAGAGGGCACTAGTGCTCTTTCCAAAGATAGAAAAGTAAAAATTACTGTGGTTATTATAATGAAACTACATGCTCTGCAACAAATTCTAATTGAATATATAATTAAGAAATGGAAACTAACAAGCTGGGAAAGTAGATTACATTATAATAAATAAACAACAGATCACACCAAATCAACAAAGGTAATTTTGTTCAATTATGTCCAAAATTTTCAAAGCCACTACTTTGCTTATCCTAAAAGCTTCAGAAGCGTTGTCTCTGTAACTGCAGACTCAATTTTAGAATGGCAGGTAGGTTTCTCTGACTTCTTGTGGTGTTTCCTGTTAGAAGTCAAGTTTCCTCCTACAGCCCAAAGACATGATAACCATGTTCATTACCAGTCACCTCAGGGAAGTAACCTACCCACACAGCATCAAGACCTCAACTATTTCTTGCACACTACACATTCAGACAACTGTGATCTTGCCACACCTCCACATTTCAAATGTTTGTTTTGCCAATTTCTGAGTACAGTGAACAAAGAGGGGTCCTGCACTAAACCTCTCCCAGTAGTTGTGTTGGTGAGACTCCATTCACACATTTGTTGTCTACTGCATTTTAGCTGACTGTAGTTTTTATTCTTTCATAAATCCATAATTACTTACCACTTCTACTGTATTCTGAAATCCTACTTTTTATGAGCAGACAGCTGCAGGCATGGTCACACATGGAGGATGTGCTGCCTAGCCTGTTAATAGTAGACATGTCTGGTTTGCAGTACTGTATGGTTGCAGAATCCTCCCAAAGTTTTTTCTTTGCCTTTATATATTGGTATTGCAGATATTTTCATAAAGAACTGAGCAACACTCCACCATTTCCCACATCAAAGCTTAATGTGTATGGATCTGTCCCACACATGCCAATCACCCAAACAGTATGGCATCTGTTACCCATCCTTCCTTCTACATATAGTGAGCCACACACATTGGCAATAAGATTTCTTCGGGATGAGACTACTTGATCATGAGACTCTGATCATGGGATCTAGCTCAGTCCCTGGAGAAGTGGTATGGCTGGATGTGTCAAAAATAATCGTATCCAAAGCACAAGCTCTAACCTTCATTATAGCTGCTAGACTTTCCACCACTAATAAGCCCTCTACTGTAAGCCTTTTCATATACAATAAATAAGGCAACCATCCAACATTATTTTAATCCTCTTTTCCTGTTCCAGACTCTTGTTGAAAAGAAATCTATCCCAGAAGTATGAGGCCCAAAAACAGGAAATAACCAGGAGCACAAATTTACACTATGCAAAGTTGGACCATCCAGACAACCTATAAAATGCATCCCAAGGTTGCTGGATGAAATCAGAATATATTGGGAGAATATTTGTAGAACTCTGCAAAGGCAGTGACCAAACTACAAACTGAGGTCCATGGCCTACAGTTGTAGAGAGCACATTGAAACAGTCTGCCATTACTCCTACTCTTAAGAAAAAACACAACTCATGAAAATTATGCAAACATTTGCTGATCTACTTTTGTGTCACTTTTCAGAAAATGAAGACTGGTAATTTCATTGTTACAAAAGCAAAATAACTTTTAGTGCAGCATTGCAACATAACATCATTATTGACTGGATACTAGCAAGCCATAAATGAATAGTCTGTTATCTAACATCACCTAGTTTTAAATGTCAGTTGTTTTTCGCTCAATTTAATTAAATTATCTATTCTTACCTATAATTTGTCCCTTCAATTACTTGTAAGCTTTTTTTACACTCTTTCTGTTAACAGCATGGTTTATTCTTTGTCATGCCACCTTGCATTTGCTTCTTTTCTCGATTCTGTATCTGTAAGGGAGCAACCCTATTAGCAGACTCATTCTTTGGATAGAATCTCATGATTTTGACCGAATATCAAAGCATTAGCATTCTCCTTAGCATCTGGAGAAGTGAAAGACTCCTTTTTCTTTCACTTTCATACATCTTCCACACTTTACCCCATCAGTATAGCCAGTTTACTGTTTTAATCATATGATTCTGTCTTTTTGCTATGTGAGCCTAATTTGCAGTTTAACTATAGGGAGCTAAAATACTCCCAGGAAATATGGAAGAGAAAGCATTCAAAAACAATATTCCCAAACCCTAATCTAATCCAATTTGGGAGCACAGGCAGCCATAGCCAATTACATAATTCAATTCCATATGATATTGCAAGTAGCTTGGCCCCTGTACAGACTGCACTGTATATAATTTACATACTATATATACCAAACACATGTCATACATAAAGAAAGAAACTTAATTAAGCATAACCATCACTGCAGTTTAAAATTGACAGCAGATGCAAGATTCATTGCATGATCCACGCTTTCCTTGTTTTGCTATTTCATACTTATTTTAACAGTGTTATTTCATTTCTGCTACTATAACAGATGTTCAGCCAAATGTTTGAGAGCTGGTTGAATAAATTCAGAGTATTGCCAATGGGCAAGATGATTGTCATAGTACAATGAAGAGGGAAGAATCAGTTCATTGAAAACTCTTATGCAATGCATTTAAGGAGTGCTTAAAAAACTTCTTCTGTTACAGCTTAGGAATAAGAAAAGCAGCACAGTGGGAAAACTCCTGATCACACTTCACAGGAGGCATGTTTACACTAATAGGCATAAATGCACTACAGAGTCAGAATGAAAAGAAATTTGCAAGTTAAAGTTGTACAAAATACCATGGCGGTAGCAACCAGATTGCCACTTTGAATAAGCCTTGCAAATTCAAACAGCCTTTTACATTTTCCGGCACATTGATCTCTCCCATAAGACACATTATTGTACATATTTCAGAAATGCTGCAGAAAGAAAGAAGTGTTTCTGCGATACCATAAAAATCAGTATTTTTGCGTGTAGAGTTCCTAAGTATTATTTTAGCAAGAAAAAGGTCCATCAGCTCATACTTACATTGTGCTCTTAAGATTATAAGTCAATGTGTGAAATTAAGATGCAACGTGGGAAAAAAGCAAATCCTTCCAGAGTGGAAAAGATTTTCTAGGAAGGCATTCAAAGCATTTCTCACCTGTGCTGCCACCAAAAGTGAATTTATGAGAGATTTTCTTTGATTTTTGAAGTGATATTTTAATTTAACTTGATATGAAAATGAAAATAGCGCTGTTGCCTTGCAGTTGGGAGATCTGGGGACCTCGGTTCGCTTCCCGGGTCCTCCCTGCGTGGAGTTTGCATGTTCTTCCCGTGTCTGCGTGGGTTTCCTCCGGGCGCTCCGGTTTCCTCCCACAGTCCAAAGACATGCAGGTTAGGTGGATTGGCGATTCTAAATTGGCGCTAGTGTGTGCTTGGTGTGTGGGTGTGTTTGTGTGTGTCCTGCGGTGGGTTGGCACCCTGCCCGGGATTGGGTCCTGCCTTGTGCCCTGTGTTGGCTGGGATTGGCTCCAGCAGACCCCCGTGACCCTGTGTTCGGATTCAGCGGGTTGGAAAATGGATGGATGGATGGACATTATCGCATAATCAGCAGTATTTAAAGATAAAAAACAAATCTTATGTACCTGGTTAGCTTAATAATTGTATTACAGTATGTGCTTGTTTTGTTAATTTATCTTTAAAATAAAGGAAATAGGGCTTTAATTTTTGAAACTTACAAAAAAAAAAAGGAAATACCTTACCCACAGTGCTTCATGTTTTGAGGCTTGTCCATTCTCACAGCAAGCTTTATCTTGAGGTCAGAGTCTTGGCTATTTTTTGGCACATTCATTTTGTGTAGTTCTGGTGTCTTTGGACTGTTTGTTGTTGGATAAAGGATGACCTGTCATAACAGAGAGTACACACACATTTACTGGTTTTCTAAAGTAGTCAACTGTGCATAGTATGCTATTTATTCAACTTCAGAGGGCCACAAAGACTGCTGGTTTTCATTCCAGCCACTTTAATTAGTAGCCAGTTACTTTTGTTAAAGGGTCACATTTTCCCCTGCCAAGTGATAGAATTCAATAAAGAAACCTGCGTCTTTAAAACCAAGAATTTTACAATTGGTTGCAGTGAAAACCTAAAGACATCTTTGTTATGGCCCTCCTACAGTCTGAGACTCCTGACACATAATACACATTGTCATTGTTTACTGCCCGTTCCTGAGGTCTAGAATGATATTTTTTAAGTGTGATGCAGCTACATAATATTGTTAACTGGCAGCTGGTTAAGGGTTAAATAACCAATTCAGGCAATGTGTAACATCACCAAGGAGGTCCTACTAGTGCTCCAGTACATTCTGTATGGAGGTGCAATTTGTAAACCAGAGCCACACATTAAACATTTCTCATGAGCGTCTGTGATGGTGTGGGTCATCTCCTTTCTCCCTTTTCATTTATGGGAGCCTCTTGAACCTGACATCATCGATAACTTACCTGGATGAGCCAAACAGCCACGAACCTCACTTATCTTGCAGAATTTCCATTTTCCATGACATATTTACACACTTCTGTATGGAAGAGTAGAAGCTGCCAATTCACTTGGCCTAGAATTGCTGATGGTAGCTTTAGCAGCAGTGAAATATTCATCATATGGAACAGTTTCATTGTTCTGTTTGACTTTTTAAAGAATTAAATCCAAAATTTAGAAGCACAGAACTCTTTTTTGAATAACAGCAAGCAGAAAAAATAGCCCAATTTTGGCAGTGAAGGTTGTTGGTTTACTCAGGGTTGCTTAAGGATAGTTAAGATTCCAGTTTTATAATCTTTTGTTATGTGGTTTAAGTTTAATTACAAAATGATTTTAATAATGGTAATGCTACCAGATAACAAAAATAAACTTAAATGGCAAATTTTATTTTAATGGTGCCATCTGGTTGTCCTAATGTGGAAAGTTAAGATATTGGAAAAATATACATAATGAGAAACAAAGAATGTGTAAGAGCCTGGGTTAATATGGAAAGAAAACCTAAGCTATAAACAGACCTTATGCCAATACAGAAACATGCATCCATCCATTTTCCAATCCAAGCCTATCCAAGCAAGTATAGGGTGCAAGGCAGAAACAATTCCCTGAGGTGGGCACCAGTCTATTGCAAGGCCAACACACACAGGCAAATTTAGTATTTGCCAATCCACCTAACCTGCATTTGTTTGGTCTGTGAGAGGAAACCAGACAGAACCATGAAAAAGAAATGATTCGTTAATGACATTTCATCCCAAATCACTTTCTTACATTGATTAAACCGAAACAGTATCATTGGAAATCCAGTTTGCTTTAATAGTACTGATTAGTATATTTCTTCATCATAAAAAGCACTTTGAGCTACATAATTTGAATGAAAATGTACTATATAATTAAATGTTGTTGTTGTAGTACATGATAACAGAAATAAGCTTTTTTGTGATTTATAATACACAAATGTTTTCATTTCAGCTGTAAAGGATACAGCTTTACTGTAAATCATACTTTCCAGAAGACAACCTGCTAGGCAAAAATCCTTGTCTCCCACACTAGAAGACGCAAAAAATTCTAGGGCAAAACCTGCGATTGGAATCACCTACATTCTGTAGGAGTATCAGAAAGGCTGCTGGCAGTGTTTTTAAATGCAAATGGTGCCATGGAGAAACAGAACAGTGCTTTAGAAAGGCATGCTTAAACATTCAGCTTAAACATTATTTGTTGAATGCATTTGAATTTCCAAAGTTATTATAGCAAAGTTTAATGCAGGAAATAGTAATTGTAAATTTAAACATGAACAACTAGTTCCACTGCCACATACATATACAGTACTGCTTGAATACTGTACATCATTCCTTTGCAATCAAAATTCAATCTGGCAGTATAACTCAGTATATTATACAAATACTGTACTGTATTAACATACAGTAATGGAAACAAAAACAGCTGGTACTTGACAGATAAACAGTTATATATTTCACATTCAGGCGATTAGTAGTTTATCCCAAACGAACTAAGGTAAATACTACTTCATGACTTCCTGTGCTGGCAGATAATTCTAATTATAATATCAATATAAATCTGTCTAAGACACCAAGGGAGTAAACATCTTTTCATACAGATTATGGAAATATTTTCTTTATTTATGATACCTAATCAGGGACGTGCAAAATGGCTTTATATTTTACTTGACTAGACATTAATATATTTTCAATGAAACTCACTGCATCTCTCATGAGCAAACTGAATGTAAAAATTTTATGTAGACACTGCTCATCCGACCTCTTCATTAGGCAAAAGCTGAGAGAATGGGAAAAAAAGATGAGGATCACCATGCCTGTCACAATGTGGTTTTCTTTCTTACAAACAGAGGATGATAATAAGGGGGATACACCTGAAAAGGTCACCAGAAATACCAGGAATGGAGTGGGTTTTAACAATAGGAATTAGAAAAGAGTGGGTTAATTCTGTTGTAACTGATTAATAGATGGGCCAGGCAACTGCCTATTCTATAGTGTTACTAATAAAACTGTCCATTGCCTAACAAACATATATAGAATATAAATTTATTTATTTTTATTATTATTACATTTTATACAATGCTGCATTCATATAACAGTAATGTAGAGTGCACAAATTCTGTATAAGCCTACAGAAGAATTTTCTCCATAATCAGAAGTCTCTGAAATAATTCCCACTCTCCCACAATTACTAATTACATTTACAATATCATTAATCATTACTTTTTTGAGCCACTATGCAGCCTCTCACATAATATTGAAAAAGTATATATATGTTGTCACACATGTGCATATGGGAGACAGCTTATAGGCGCGAATAATTGAACTTATCTGTGGAACCAGGGGTTGGCTCTGTCCACTAATCCCTTCTCTCTTTACCCTCTGTAGACAAGCAAACTGAGCTGGAGTTCTCAGACTTCACTTCCGGTTTGGCTGACGTCTCTTTCAGGTCCTGTGCCTCTGGACCTGCCCCTTCCTGCCATCTAGTCTACTGCATTCAGTAATGTTTTGAACTTAGTCTGTAAAGACCATTATTTTCAACTTGCTTGCCAACTATATGGTATGGCTACTCCAAACCTTAATCTGTGTCCTTTGTGTTTATTTCACAATATATATATATATATATATATATTGTCAGACATGCAGGCTTAGGGCGAGTCCTGCAGGTATGTGATTGGTCAAAAGGGCAGAAAATTATTTAACTTTAACACCTGCTCTAACCCAATTTCCATTTTCCCCTTGGGTGTTGGAGAACTAATCCGATGGACGCTGATATCACTTCTGCCCCTCATCCCACCTCTTTTGCCTCTACTTCCACATAACCAACATAAGCCAGAAAGAGGTCATCAATGAAGACCAAGATCTCAAATAAGACGCAAGTCTACCCCAAGCTGCCTTTCTTTTGTTGGAATCAACATCAACTTTAAAACCTTTTTTGACCTGTATTAGAATAGATGGAGGTAGTGATCAATGTTTTATTAATTTCCTTTTTTATTTGAACAGAAATAAAATAGCAGTGTCTTAGACCTGAACCATCGTCTTGTCTGTTGTATCTGTGGTCCGTGTACAAACAGCCTCCCAATAATTTCATGAGTCAGGATCTATACAGACATGTGCAGTGTTGCTTTTGACACTGAACATAAAAAAACAGAGTCTCTGTTCTTGCAATGGTCAGACAGAGACTGGATTATCCGCTATAGTGCTTTCTGTGTGAATTTGCATATTTTCATGTTAATGTTGGTTTCTTCTCAGTAAACATACAGTAATCCCTCCTCCATCGCGGGGATTGCGTTCCAGAGCCACCCGCGAAATAAGAAAATCCGCGAAGTAGAAACCATATGTTTATATGGTTATTTTTATATTGTCATGCTTGGGTCACAGATTTGCGCAGAAACACAGGAGGTTGTAGAGAGACAGGAACGTTATTCAAACACTGCAAACAAACATTTGTCTCTTTTTCAAAAGTTTAAACTGTGCTCCATGGCAAGACAGAGATGACAGTTCAGTCTCACAATTAAAAGAATGCAAACATATTTTCCTCTTCAAAAGGAGTGCGCGTCAGGAGCAGAGTCTGTCAGAAAGATAGAGAAAAGCAAACAAATCAATAGGGCTGTTTGCTTTTAAGTATGCGAAGCACCGCGGCACAAAGCTGTTGAAGGCGGCAGTTCACACCCCCTCCGTCAGGAGCAGGGAGAGAGAGAGAGAGAGAGACAGAGACAGAGAGAGAGAGAGAGACAGAGTTTGTTTTTCAGTCAAAAATCAATACGTGCCCTTCGAGCTTTTAAGTATACGAAGCACGGTGCAGCATGTCCTTCAGGAAGCAGCTGCACACAGAAGGTAGGAACGTCCCTATCGTCTGGGTGTGCGAACAGCCCCCCTGCTCACACCCCCCTACGTCAGCGCAAGAGAGAGAGAGAGAGAGAGAGAGAGAGAGAGAAAGTAAGTTGGGTAGCTTCTCAGCCATCTGCCAAATAGCGTCCCTTGTATGAAATCAACTGGGCAAACCAACTGAGGAAGCATGTACCAGAAATTAAAAGACCCATTGTCCGCAGAAACCCGCGAAGCAGCGAAAAATCCGCGATATATATTTAAATATGCTTACATATAAAATCCGCGATGGAGTGAAGCCGCGAAAGGCGAAGCGCGATATAGCGAGGGATCACTGTATTCTGTAAATATTTATTTAAATATGACTTTTTATACCATTGAGTATTGCTGAAACTGTGGAAAAGCTGTAATTAGAATTAAAACATCTAAAAGGTTGCTTGTATCTAAATTAGATGCAGCATACCCTTTTCTGGGATGGTCGGTTGTGTAGAAACACAAATACATCCAAGGATTATTAATATTTAGCCATCTAGAAATTTTACTTGTCTTGGCGTTATGTCTAGTACAATGGCCCTTTGTATAACTAAAACAGAAGCAGACCACAATATAAATGTTTTCAATCCATAATCCGTAATGTTTTAAATTAATGATAATAATTTGTATTGCTTTAAAAATTGTTGTGAAGTAAAGTAATGAGAGCAATGCTTAATAGATCTATAATATGAAGAAAACTTGAAATAATGGTGAAATGCTTATCAGTGATCCTAAAATTGGAAACTACTTTAATCTAACTATATAATGCCAAACAACTGTAGTTGATAGAAATAATGCCATCTTAATCAGATTCCACTACATTATTGGGCAATCTAGTAAGGTGACCTTAGCATCTCTGAATGTTGTCATCCAGGTCCATAAAATTGCAAATAGTGATACACAAGTGTGACAATTGCCTTGAATCATTGTAACAGGCCTATTGTAATATATATCTTTAAAGTGAAGTGAATTCATCATCCTCAAATTAGACACATTGGTTCGACAGACAGACAGACAGACAGACAGACAGACAGACAGACAGACAGACAGACAGACAGACAGACAGATAGATAGATAGATAGATAGATAGATAGATAGATAGATAGATAGATAGATAGATAGATATTTATTTATTTGTACTGGGTACATTTCTAGAATTATCAATATAATACTGATACTGATGCCATAGTGTAAGAGGGAGAGTTTGCACATCATAATTTCAGTGTCTGTCCTGATCTTTCTACTGGGATAGCTTTATAGTTGATCACAGATAACACGCTGTTCACTTTCAAGAATGAGAGCTTGAGGATGCATGTCAGTTTAACAAAAGCTTGATAAAATTCTCATGCTGGAAAGAGAAACTGAAAATATTTACAAGAAACCTAAGAAGGCTGAATGAGCAAAAGCCTGTGAGATATTTCAAGGAATATCCTCAGTGGTCAGTTGTTCAAATTTTTTTTACATTTCCTGAAACCTGCAATGTTATTTTTTTTTCCACAGAAAAACTGAATATGCATTTTTTTATTTCTTATAAAACACATTAATATGAAAGTGGCATTAAATATAAAAATAAATTACATTAAATGACTATCAAGAAATAATAAAAACAACAAAAATAAAGGCTGCTTTCACTTAAATTCTATATAACTTATGTTATTCAAACATTTAAAAATAATAACATACACTAAAATGCTTAAATCAAGCACTTTAATTCACAGTTATAAAGTACTAAGGGCAGAGTGCATGATGTTTTTACCTTTCCTAGTTCCTTATCTTCCAAAGCTAGTACACCAGTACTTTCCGTGAATAGTTTTACTTTAATGACAGGAAGAGGATGAGTTGTAGTAAAATCTCCTTGTGTTCCCCACCTACAGACAAACAAATAAGCAAGAAAATTAAGTTTGAAAACATTTTAGTATGTTTGAAGTTTTTATGTATTTTTACAGCTTCAAAACTTTAATAGTGACATGGACATAAAAATATGGTCAATCCTCAACATTCATGGGGTTACATTCCAAGGAAATACTGTAATGCAAAAGCCGAAAACACCAATGTTAATACATTAAACCTATGGAAAATAGGGGATTAGATTCTTGTGACCACCAAAAAGTATAATTATTTGCTGAAGATTGCTCAAAATGTACATTTCTGCGAAACACTATTTTTGATAACATGCACTTTTCATAACACAGTAGCCATGAAATAACCCATAAAATGCAGTACACAAAATAAACAGGTAACATGCAAAAACATTTTTAGTCATTCACTAGAATTCTGTAAGCTTTTGTGCTAACATTTCAGGTATAAGAAAATGCTAAGACTGGCAATGCATCAACCTCACCCCAACAGCCTGTCTTTTACAGCTGGCGTTGGAGATCAGGAAGGACACATTGGCATGAAATAATCCATCAGCGATGTCTGCTTTGTGTGCTGCTTGAAATTCTTAAATATCTCATTGTATGTGAGCATAGCAAAAGCGAGCTGATGTTTAACTTTGAGGCTGCGATCGATACTGAGACCAGTAGCCTCAATGTCTCAAGACAGCTGCTTGATTTGTTAACATTAAACTTGTAGCCGACAAAAGAAGCTGACATACCAGCATGAAGTTTATCTAACATCTTTATTTTTTTTACTAAGCTGCATCACTGAACTTGTAGGCTTGGATTTAGCAACCACAGGATTTGCACTACGCTTAGGGGACATAATTGTAACACAAAGCTTTGATAAATTAAGTTTACCATTGAAAATATGCAACAAATGCATTGGGAGGTCTTTACAATGGTAGGGTGAAAAAGACCAGTAAATCACCTAGTAGGACACTAGCCAGTCCTCAATTTTGTGCACATCGTACCTCTCATTTTTGTTCTCTACTGTGCATAACCACGAAGCCCGTGAAGTTGTTAGCGTGAAAGTGAAAAAGACATTACAAAAAAAAATTTCACAAACTTTGGAGTTGTGAAAGTTAAATGTGTGTTTTACTGTAAGTGCAAAGGTAACATGGATACTTTAACAGTAAGCTCAATCCAAAGGGCTTTTCCAAAGAAAACAAAAAATACAACTTAAAGCATACTATAAGAAAATAACAGAGGTCCTGAAATCTATTGCATTCTCTGAGTACCTTGACAAAGTAATGTTTATATGTAACGTGGAGGTGAGTCTACTTGGAATTCAAATTAGAAATATAACATTTTATTTTTATACTTGCTTCTGTTCTGGGCAACGGGTCTGGTGCTTATCCCTGCAACATGATGGACAGGGCATAAAAGGAACCTACATGGTGTGCTAGTTCATCCCAAGGCATATTTACATAAACAAAGTCATTATAGTACCTCCAATTAATCTAACACGCACAACTCATGGGATATGGGAAGAACACTGAAATTCCCAGAAAGAATCAGTACCAATACAAGGAGAACATGCATGACAATGACAATTTCTATTAAAGGTTACAATGATTAATAAAACACTGGGAGGTTCAGATGACACTGCAGTTGTGACCCGCTGTGCCAGCTACTTTGACCAGCTGTTTAAAGCTCATCCTCTGGCTAAGACGTCGGATATCTCTGGTTGCACGGTTCTTGAGGTTGGTCCTCCAATTAGCTGTGAACCACCCAGTCTCACTGAGATTGCAAAGGTGGTGAACCAGCTGAGGGGAGGAAAGGCTGTAGGGATCTGTGGAATCCGAGGTGAACTTCTCTGGGCTGGTGGTAAGGCTGTCCTGGCATTGCAAGCAATCTTTGTTTCCATTTGGGAGACGGGTGTCATCCCACCTGACTGGAAAAGGGACTTGTTGTCCCCATCTGGAAAAGGAAGGGTGATTGCCTGAATTGCGGGAAATACAGGAGAATAACACTGCTCTCGATGCTGGATAAGGTCCTTGCTAGGGCCATCCTCAAAAGGATTCGTGATCACCTACTCACCTACCAGCAACCAGACCAGTCTGGCTTTACACCTAAGAAGTCTACCATTGACCGCATCCTGGCACTGAGGGTTTTCATGGAGCGCAAACACAAATATTGGCAGAGTTTCTTTGCAGCCTTTGTCAATTTTTGTGAAGCGTTCATTATAGATGATTGAGCTGCCCCGTGCAGCATTCCAAGACTTTGCGGGATTCCCTCAAGGTTGCTGGATATAATTGACGGCCTGTACACTGGTACTGTGAGTGCTGTGCAGAGTGGAGGTAGAACCTCTGCATTTTTCCCAGTTGATTCTGGGGTTCATCAGGGGTGTGTTCTTGCTCCTCCTCTGCTCAATGCTTGCATGGACTGGGTGTTGGGGAAGGTCTTGAGTTCCAGTGGCTGTGAGGTATCTGTTGGCGAAGAAAGATTCACTGATCTTGACTATGCAGACGATGCTGTAATCTTTGCAATATCAATGAAACCTCTGATCGGGGCTCTTGAGAGACTGAGTGAGGAGTTAAGAGTGTCCAGGCTTGGGAGTGTCCTCGATAAAAACCAAGATCCAGGCCTTCAATGACCTCTTCAGCACAGCAATCAGCAGTGTGTCTGTTCGTAGGAGGGAATGTTGACCTTGTCAAGAGGTTTACTTACCTCGACAGCAACACTCATGTCTCTGGTGACTGTTCCTATGAAGTCAGTAGATAGATTGGGAAAGCATGGGGGGTCATGAGGTCGCTGGAAAGGGGTGTGTAGTGCTCCCAATATCTTTGCTAAAGGACAAAGGTCCGAGTCTTTAGAATCCTGGTGCTTCCTGTCTTGCTATATGGTTGTGAGACATGGACGCTATCCAATGACCTGAGACTAAGACTGGACTCCTTTGGTACTGTCTCATCGGAGAATACTTGGGTACTGCTGGTTTGATTTTATGTCAAATGAGCAGTTGCTCATGGAGTCCCGAATGAGGAACATTACCTGCAATGTGAGGGAGCATCAGTGGCACAATTCACCAATTTATCTGGCTGCGGCAGATAGAGGGTCATTTCTGGAGGGTGGGACTGGAACACGTGTCTGCCTCTGGGGTTGCCTACCAGGATCCTGAGCTGTTTCGTCGTGTGGTAGGTGAGCCAATAATCTATACATATTAATAAAATGCAAAGCCCTCACTGACTCACTGACTGACTGACTGACTGACTGACTGACTCACTCATCACTAATTCTCGAACTTCCCGTGTAGGTGGAAGGCTGAAATTTGGCAGGCTCATTCCTTACAGCTTACTTACAAAAGTTAGGCAGGTTTCATTTCGAAATTCTATGCGTAATGGTCATAACTGGAACATATTTTTTGTCCATACACTGTAATGGAGGAGGCGGAGTCACGTATCGCGTCATCACGCCTCCTACGTAATCACGTGAACTAAAAACAAGGAGAGATTTACAGCACGAGTCAAACGCGGGAAAGAAGGTAAATGACGTTAATTTTTGACTGTCTTTTAATACTGTGTAAGCATACATATTAACACATGTGCAATTAAACGTGTGCATTTCCGGGGTGATTTCTCAGGCTTAAAGCTCGCCTTTTATCAAACGCGGGAACAAAGGTAACTGACGTGTTCACTGTCTTTTAATACTGTGTAACCATACGTATTAACACATGTGCAATTAAACGTGTGCATTTACGGGGTGATTTCTCAGGCTTAAAAGCTCGCCTTTTACTAAAAAGGTAAATGCAAAACTATTTTCAATCAGTTTAATGAAACGCTCCCGTTAAGGATTGCAATAACATATCGCGAGATAAAAGAACGAAGTAGGGGGAAATGACGGAAGAGCCGCAAACAGCGAAGAGCAAAAAATTAATTAAACAATTGAGAAGGGAGCGAGTGAAGCGTACAAGCATGTTCATAAGGGAAACAAAGCACGGTGTAAAACGTAAGTTTAAATTAAGTTTATAGAAACGCTCCCGCTGCGGATTGCAATAACATATTCGCGAGATAAAAGTTTAATGAGAAGACACGAGGTATAAACGAACCACACGCCGTGGCGCAACGTTAGGGGCAACAGTTTCAACCATTCTATGATCTGCTTCTCGCAACTGAAAGACGGTACATGGCGGATGTTAGCCGACTTGCTGACCGCAACGTTAGGGGCTTCAACTCTGGCGCTGACGCCACATCTCAGTGCCAACACTTTGCAGACTCTACTTAAAAGACACGCCCTCCTCACTGGACAGTTAAAAAGACCAATCAAACTAATGATGACATCAAGTATTACCCAATCAAAAGTAGGAAAGGAGGCATCTTCATAAAATGCGTGTGGGATGATTTGCATGAGACGCTGCTTTAAAAAAAATGATAAAAAAAATACGGGACAAATCCCGTCCAGTATTGATTCAAAACGGGAACGCGCAATTTCATTCTCAAATGCGGCACGATTCCGTATTTTAAAGGACGGGGTGGCAACCCTACAGTGCCAGGTAACCACCCATACAATCAGATTGTGATTCAGACTAGGAATGCAATGAATGTAATTACCCTGATCTACCTACAAGGCGAAAGTCTTGCAACATTCAAAGATGATGGTTTTGGGATAAGTACACCATACAACATAAAAGAGCTTATGAAGCCTTGAACCGAAAAAAGCAACATCTCAGAGACCGTAAAAAAAAAAAATAGGAGGTAATGTCGTTTTACTCGCTGTAGATTTTAGTCAAACATTACCAGTTATTCCACGAGGGAGACCAGCAGATGAACTCAACGCGTGTTTAAAATCCATGCTTCTCCCACGCTCGGTTATATGTCGCGTGTTCTCGGGTAGGTTACACCAAAAAATGTATACAATTTAAGCATGTAATGGGCAAACGAAAAATGAGGTATACCCGAAGGCACTGCAGTAGTACTTAATGTAACTTTACTTCTTAAATGTTAATGTTTTACTGTTTAATAATTTATACGCTTCTTATATGTTGTTCAAATTCTTTTATCAAAATACCAGTGACAGCGCAATGCACGATAACATGGAGTGAATTCACCATACGCATCCGCCCACGGCCGCCCTGGTGTGCGCAGATAGGAGTTGATTCTACAATAAAATAAAATAAAGATAAAAAGAGTAATAGAATCATCACCCATAAAGCGGATAGTAGACGTGACATACTATATGTGTACCAGATATCAAGTCAATAGGTGAAACGGTTTGCGAGCTACAGGTGATTTAAAAATCCTGGACAGACACACAAATTGCCATGGTAGCAAATTACAGAAGAAGATTTTACTGTTTAATAATTTATTATTTATATGAAATGTGCTTCTTATATATTACTTCATATTCTCATATGATAATGATGTTAATGTTTATATTGATTTCTATGTTATTGAAACTGCATGTATGTGTGTATATGTATGTATATATATATATATATATATATATATATATAATATATATATATATATATATATATATATGTATATATATATATATATATATTATATATATATATATATATACTAACAAAATACCCGCGCTTCACAGCAGAGAAGTAGTGTGTTAAAGAGGTTATGAAAAAAAAAGGAAACATTTTAAAAATAACGTAACATGATTGTCAATGTAATTGTGTTGTCATTGTTATAAGTGTTGCTGTCTATATATATATATATATTATATATATATAATATACACACACATTTATATACATATACATATATATACATATCTACATAATATATACACACATACATAAACACACACATAAGACTTATTGACTGAAACAGGCTTTCACGAAAAAAGTTAGGGCTTTGCTACAGGATACACCCTCCACAAGTTAACCAAGTAAAAATAAAATATATATTTCTGTTTTATTTAAACCTTTTAAGTTCATATGCATAGCCCCATTTGGCTGTTTAATTTTTTTTTTCTTTCTTCAGTAATATTTAATCTCCTTAAAGAAAAAGAACATATCCATTTTACTTTTTTTGTATCTCTGTAGTAATATTTTAGTGTAAAAGAATAACCAGTATTTAAACCTTTTATGTTACTTTATACATTTATTTTACACAATGTTGAAAAATTAATAACAAAGCTACATATTTTGGCAGCTGCTGCTTTCTTTTTCAATGAAATGAAAAAAGCTCTCCAAGAGAAAACGTCAATGAAGAAGAAACAGTTTGCACTATCTAAAAAGGAGAAACCCTCATTTATAAAAGTTTGCTGCAGATGACTTAACTGAAAATAAATGAATAGTTCCTATGTGTATAATACATATTTATCTATTTGACTTATGCCTTTATTCCACCAACTTACAACATCTGAAGTACAATTTGTTACATTACTTTTGTTTTTGCAGCACAGGCAGGTGAAGTGACTTCCTCAGGGTCACACAGTGGTGTCAGTACCAGGATTTGAACTGACAAGCTCCGGGTTTGCTGAAATATTACTGAAGAAAGAAAAAAACGAAAACGGGCAAATAGGGCTATGCATACAAATGTCCATCCATCCATTATCCAACCTGCCATATCCTAAATACAGGAGCCAATAAGTAGATATGTATATATATATATATATATATATATATATATATGTGAATGTATGTATGTATATATCTATGTCTATATATATATATATATGTAGATATGTAAATTTGTATATGTATATATATGTTTATGTGGATGTGTATATACGTATGTATATGTAGATATGTGTATATGTAGATATGTATATATATGTATATGTATATATATGTTTATGTGTGTGTGTGTGCATATTATATATATTAAAGACAGCAACACTCATAACAATGACAACACAATTACATTGACAATCATGTTACGTTATTTTTAAAATGTTTCCTTTTCTTTTTCATAACCTCTTTAACACACTACTTCTCCGCTGCGAAGCGCGGGTATTTTGCTATTTATCTATATATATAAAGGAGAGTTGGGATCCGAGAGACTGTTTGTGTGTTTGTGGAGGGATGGAGAGTTAAGGAGGGTGTTGGAGTCACGTGATCATCTCCCCTCCCATTCACCTCATTTCATTCACTTCATTTCGCTCGAGCTGAGCTCCGCAGCTGGCGTGGTCTTGCTGTTCTTGATTTGCTTTTCACATGGCCAAGTATACGTTGCATGCTCAAGAGTAAGCTCAGCGCACAACTTGGTCATATTACAACTGGAGGGGCGAACTGACAACATGGTATACAAAGAGATCCTTAACAAATAATTATTGGTATAATTTCCCTCAGTTTATTATATAAAATTTTAAAGCAGTACTTCGCCGCTGCGAAGCGCGGGTATTTTGCTCTATATATATGTGTGTGAATGTATGTATGTATATATGTATGTCTATATTTATATATATATATATATATATATATGTGTAGATATGTAAATTTGTATATGTGTATGTATGTATGTATATATATATAATGTATATATATGTATATATGTATATGTGGATGTGTATATGTATATATGTGTATATGTAGATATGTATATATATGTATATATGTTTATGTATATATATGGTTACATAACCTCTTTAACACACTACTTCTCCGCTGCAAAGCGCGGGTATTTTGCTATATATATATATATATATAAAGACAGCAACACTTATAACAATGACAACACAATTACATTGACAATCATGTTACGTTATTTTTAAAATGTTTCCTTTTTTTTCCATAACGTCTTTAACACACTACTTCTCCGCTGCGAAGCGCGGGTATTTTGCTAGTAGTCTATAATACTTTGATTAAAGCTGCTGAGTAGCTGTGCATACTGCATCTCTGTTTGTTAATTATTTGTTACTCTTTATTCTGTTTCTCTTCTTGACATACTGCCGTGTAAACTGGGCACCACTATTATATTAGCAAACTGTTGTCCCTGTCCAGTAAATGACACCAGCTATACAAAGAGTCTTGGAATCTCCTTACTACATACCAATCAAGGAAGACCAAGAAGGGGTAGGTGGCCTAGATCACCAAAAGTGTGACTTTGTGTGCTTTAACTAACTCTGGATCACCCAGAGATTTATTTTCTCTCCTCCATTGTCAACTGCCCACATTTTAAATCTAATATTAACTGGTTGTCTTGAATTGTTATATATTGTCACGCTTGGGTCACAGATATGCACAGAAACACAGACGATGGTAGAGACAGGAACTTTGTTCAAATACTGCAAACAAGCATGTCTCTTTTTCAAAAGTTTAAACGTGCTCCTTGACAAGACGGAGATGACAAATCCGTCTCACAATTAAAAGAATGCAAACATATCTTCCTCTTCAAAAAGGTGTGCGCCAGGAGCCGGGAAGGTCTGAGAGAGAGAAAAGCAAACAAAACAATCCGAATCTGAGAGGTGCTGTTTGGACTTTTAAGTCTGCGAAGTACCGCGCGGATCACGCGATAGATCAGCCGCAAGTAAGTCCAGCAGCAAGGGAGCAATGTGAAGGTGGTCTTTCGGCATCTTTTTTTTTTTTAACCTGTAGGGGTGCCATCAGCCCTCCAGCTCACAATATTAATCAAATAGAAATTGCCATTTTATTGAATATTCCTTTATGTAAAGAATATAGGAGTTCTTTATTTCTGTCTTTACATTTTTGATAAAAAACATGGGCATCCTGCATTATATGAAGCATGCTAAACAAAGGGAAGGGAAAATAAATTAATTAGCAGCATCAACCACTAATCAACATTAGCTCTGTGCCAAAACATAAATGAAGTATTTTGTTTCTTTTTCCACAAAAGCAAAACTCTCTTACTAATCAAAAACTTTTGCAATGAATTTTATTTATTTATTCTGTTACTTAGGCCAGTTAAGCAACTTATTAAAAAGATGCCTGCCCCAAGCATAAAAACTCACCAAAACTGAAGAAAAATAAAAGTTTGAAGCATTCAGAATCTACTGTGTCTTTGTAGCTTAGGGTATAGAAGGACCAAGGAATACAATTTTGGATTAAATTAATCCATGTCTTACCATAAACCTTCCAATGCTTAAATCTTAAACTTTCTTTTTAAACTACAACTTGCAAAATTGGGAGGACTCTGCCAACACTTAATTTATTAATGAAAAATGTACTCTAAAGGTACTTGTACTCCAACGCTGAAGGTGCCAGCATACTGTATTTTTTCTGTATTGGTCATATTTTTATCAGTCTTTCATGAACTTTAAATTATTACTCTGTCAAAGAAGCTCAAGTATTCATCATCAAACATGACAATTAATTCAAGTAATTGGGTGGTTCTGAAGAATCAATCTCTTTGATTTGTAACACTGTTAGGAACTTTTGGCACATTATTTTTTTTTAACTTATTGGCATTTTTTTTTTAATTAGTTGAAATTATCCTGATGGCATTTGTTATTTGTTCATTAGGAGCTAGTCAATGTATGGCTATCCTTAAACCATCTTTATATACTAAGGAAAGTGAAGAAAGACTTTGTGAATGGACCATCAAGCACTGAGTGTAGCTGATTTATTAGGCTAGAATTAGCTTCTTTGTACATTACCTGCTGTTTACTTAGTTTGTCTCTTATCTTTGCTAACAATGGGGTAACAGACAAACAAGCCATTGAATAACATGTAGGGCTGGCTTTTCACACGCAATTTTGCTGTAGCTCCTTGTAAAACTGCTACTTTTGAAAATCTTCAGTCTGTTAAAGCAATATTTAAATCAGTTCTTAATTTGTTAATTTGCTACTGTATATTTATTTCAATTTTTTAAAAATGAATTAACAGAAGTATCAATTGGCATATCACTATACTATACTGTATAGTACTTCAATATGGTATTGATCTGGAATGTAATACATTTATACATACTCCACAGTGTGTTTTTATTTGGTAAGGGTTAGAGTCAATCTTGAGTTGTGCATATTTTTTATTAATGTAACATTTTCTGAAGTGAAATTATTATGTAACTGAAATTGTGTCTGTACTCCTGTAAATGAAAAAAAAGTTTAGCAGAAAATCCTTTTTCAGAGCTGTGACATTTGCTGTTTTAAGATTTATTTTATGCACTTCCAATAATACACTACATGTTGTTTCATTGGAGAAATTTTCCTCATGCTTCAAAGCACTACAAGTCACATGAATGTCCGGAAAATATGGAACCTTTCAAATGCCTAAGCATATTTTTTGTATGTACAGTACATATTGAGCAACTATTTTCATCACCATTCTAAAGGGATGTATGCCTAGTCTAGGGATGGATCCTATGTTAGATCCTAATGCGGTGCGGCTGATATAGGCACTGGCTCCCAGTGACCCAGAACTGGATAGTTGGAAAATGGATACAGGGTTGGACGAATGCAAAGCACTTGTTTCGATACTGTGGCTATGAATGGAACTTTAGTAAAGAGCTTATAATCTCACCATCATTTAAACTCACACTACAAGATAAAATGATTGCAACTGACAGTTGAACGGTCAAATCATTACTCTCTCAAAGCATGCAAAGATTGTGCATTTTTATTTCTCAACTAATTCCATGATATGATAAAAGTGCCAATAATGAAAGAATTCATTTTCCTTGAAAGTGCAATTGGGTTTACCTGCTTCATTAACTTAAATCATGCAGAATGTTAAAATAATAGATGTTATACTTGTAATCCCATGCTGAAATTCAAGCCCTAACATATCCAAATAAATCAATTTATTGCCATTTTTTCAATACTGATTATTATCAATGACCTGAATTAGTTTTATCAGGCTAAATATTATTTAGTGGATTCACCTTAGCTACAGAAATGTAGTGCTTCTATACTCCTTAGCCTCCCTGGGGAAAGCTTATGCCAGGGTAATGGAAAGGAGACTCCACCAGTCTCAAATTCAGGAGGAGTAATGTGGATTCTGTCCAAGCCATGGAACAGTGGACCTGCTCTTTAATTTAATGAGAATCCTGGAGGGGGCACTGGAGTACGCCCAATTGGTCTACATGTGTTTTGTGGACTTTGGGGCGGTGTATGACCATGTTCCTCGAGAGATTCTGTGAGAGGTGCTGGGAGAGCATGGGGTTTTGAATCACTTAATAAGGGCTATTCAGTCCCTGTACAAACACAGTGAGTGCTGTGTCTGAATACTAGAAAAATCATCAGCACCGTTCTCAGTGGGTTTGGGACTCTGACAGGGCTATGCTTTGTCTCCTGTCCTGTTTGTGATTTTCTTTATTTATGTATTTATTAATTTTTATTGTAATCATTCCATACAAATAGATCAATTTATAACCAAACAAAATTGAAGACAAATCAAACCCCACCCCTGAGAAGGAGAGCTAAGCCAAAGGAGAACTGCTTAGGGCTTTTTAATAAGGCAACAATAAATTAAAAAAAAGGGAGAAATAAATATATAGGTAAATAAGAGATGGAGAAGGGAATTAAATGCGGTAATAGTTATTTCTCTTATTCTAAAATAATATTGATTAGATCCTGCCAGGTTTTGAAAAAATTTTGTACAGATCCTCTAACTGAGAATTAGATTTTTTCCAATTTCAAATAATATAAAACATCGGTTTCCCACTGACTTATCAGAGGAGAGTTAGGATTCTTCCAATTTAACAGAATAAGTCTGCGTGCCAAAAGTGTAGTGAATGCAATCACCGTTTGCTTGTAATTCTCCACTTCAAGTTCATCTGGAAGAACACCGAACACAGCTGTTAATGGGTTTGGAGGAATTGAGATTTTTGTGATTTTCATGGACAGGATATGAAGACATGGCAGGGGAAAAGGAGGGTCTCCAGTTTGGTGACCTTAAAACTTGCTCGCACTGCTTTTTGCAGACAATGTGGCCCTATTGGCTTCTTTGGGCTGTGAACTCCAGCACAGTTTGAGACCGAGTGTGAAACGCCAGGGATGAGGATCAGCACCTCCAAATCTCAGGAAATGGTCCTCAGTAGGAAAAAGTTGGAGTATCCTCTCCAAGTGGGAGGTGTGTTACTGCCTCAAGTGGAGAAGTTCAAGTATTTCTGGGCCTTGTTCATTTGTGAGGGGAAAAAGGGAAGGTGAGATCGATAGATTTATTGGGGTGACATGCACTTATATGCAGTTGCTATAACAATTCATAGTGGTGGAGAAGGAGGTGTCGCTATAACAATTCATAGTGGCGGAGAAGGAGGTGAGACAGAAGGCACACCTCTTGATAATCCAGTAAATCTACCTCCCTACCGTCACCTATGGTCAAGAGCTTTGTGTAATGACAGAAAGGACAAGATTGAGGGAACAGGTGGCCAAAATGAGCTTTCAACATAGGGTGGCTAGGCTCTCTAGGGTGAGATGCACATGCTTCAGGAAGAGACTAGAAATAGAGCTACTGACCCTTCACATCAAGATGAGCCATTTTGAGATGGTTTGATGCTTCCCTGTGGAGGTTTTATGGGCACATTTTATGGGTGGAGACCCGAGAGAAGACCCAGTGCTCCCTGGGAGGAATATATCTCCCAGAGGGCATGGGAATGCCTTGGGATTCTTCAGCATGAGTTGACAACTGTGGCTGGGGAAAGAGACCTGTGGACCTCATTGCTAAGACTGTTGCCCCTTCGTCTGGGTCTTAGACAAGCAGGGGAAAAGGAGTGATTGGAAAAGAATTAACTTTATTCCCAGTTGTTATTCAGTGACCAACTTAAATGCCACTATTTAAGCATTCAGTCAACTAGTCAAGCATTACTGACTCATTACTTAAATAAATGGATGCCACAATGGAACAAATGAAGCCTGAAAAAACAAGAAAAAATAAATGGCATCTTTATACAATGCACCAGGACTCTGCAAAATTCATATATTAAGATCAACAACTGTATATGACTAATATTTTCTCTTTCCAGAAGGCAGATTATTTTTAACTTCATAATATAATGAAATTTTGGTTAAAACAAAAAATAAAAGCAGCTTTAAAATTGCATTAAAGAATGTATACTTTTCATAGTCGGTTTTTGTTTTTAATTTTTTTTCTCTCCACGTAATAAAAATCAAATCACAACTACATATCTTTCATTTTATTGCTGTAACTGCTTTGCCTCATACTGTTAAAGACCCACACACACCACTTACATAACACACTGTTCAAAGTGATTGTTTTAATTGTAAAAAGTACGTCTTTTGAGCACATTGTATAAGAATGTCTAGACTTACTGTAAATTAGGTTATTGTTAAGAAATATTCACAGAATCCATCAGATTCAAAGAGAGACTCATACACTGAACAGGCTTATAACACATAATAGCAGAAGTCAGTGATGCAACATTTAATAGCTTTACAGCATAATAACTGGCATTTAGTACTTTAACAGCTTTACTGTTACTGTATATACAATGCTTATCTTTGTAAGTGTGTTACAGAAAAGACACAATAAAATAGTGTCATTTACATATATTGTAAGCAACGGTATAAACATTAGTCTAAACAGGGCTATTTACACTCTAACTAATATTCAGTAGAAAAGAGCTTGCACCAAAAATGAACAGTCAATATTCTTAAAAATACAGGGACAACCCAAAAGATGCAACATTTCACTTTATACTGTATGTATAATTGAGCTAAAAAACAGTAAAGTAAAAAAAAAAAAAAAAAAAAAAAAAAACAACACCAAAAAACATGTCTTTGAGGAAGATTTTGCATGAGAACCTTAATTTCCATCCATACAAAATGAAAGTAGTGCAGGACCTCACTGAGAGACATGGGAGAATTGTTTTCCGATTTGGGATATCACCGTTAGGAGGAATGCTGAAGTGCGTTCAAAAGGCACGTTGAGTAGTGATAATGGATTTGTTGATTTTGAATAATGCTTCGACAGTGAAAAGCAGAATGCGCACCTGACCAAGGCATGTTGCCGACTGAAAGCTACAGGGACCCCCACACCCCAATCCACTTGGCTGCCTCTACCTCATGCAATGACCTTGAGAAATTTGAACTTCATTTTGGCTCACCCTGAATTACAGCAGGCAAGTTTGAGGACATTTTTTTTCCTTCAGTTTATACAGAACTTATAATCAAATGGTGATTGTAATTAATTTATTTTATAAGCAAACAAATAATTTCATTCTGCATTTGAAATTCAAATTTACCATGAATAAACAAGGCACTATTTAATAGCTATGATCTGAATTTATGGAATTATATCATAGGAAAACCCCATCTAATGAAATGCAAGTTGATAAATTAATCTGCCTCTGTAACATTAGAAAAGTAACTAAAATACTTAGTGTTGTAGTTACAGTAACTATAAGGAATGTTTTGATGAGTCTGGAAAGAAATATGTACAGTACCTCAAATGTTTCTATTCATGATACAGTATTTAAATAATTTACACAAGGATCTCTATGTGAAGAACTATTTCAAAACATGTGTGCAAAATACTATTAAACATTAACCTGCTACTCTTGAAGAAATGTAGCTATACATTGTTAGTTTTTTTAAATCTATGTAGCACATTATTTTTGTAATCTGAAGATTTTTCCCCCTGATTATTCCCTTTAACTACTGGTATAATACTAAACTCCCTATGTATAAAAACTTCAGTAAAATAAGGATTAAGTCTATTTGAAATTTATTTACCTTCATACATGTTTCAATTCATCAAAACATTTTGGCATGTACATAACTATTAATTTACAGTAAAATGCTGTAGCCTTTAGCCTTATTAGCAATATTTCCTGTCTGCATTTTGGCATTTACAGTGTCCTTTTAACTGTTGATAATTATGTAATGATATGACAGTCAAAACGGGTTTATTTTTTTTTTTAATAAAGCAGTCTTTTTTCCATAAATGTTTCTTTATATCATATTTTTTTATCTTTATTGTCCTTATGAAAAGGCTGAGACACAGTCACCTGCAAACACTGCTGTGTAGTCAACCACATATTATCATTCAATCCCAAACCTAAAGTCTGAAAAGGTTAGAAAGACATTTTTTTTAAACTTGGGGCACTGTCAGCAAACATGCTTCGAAGGCAGGTTCAGTTATATAGAAATGGATATTCTCTTTCGTAAATGCAGACAAATGTTCATTTCTGTGTTTAGAAAGTGATACCTGAGTAAAGATTTGTGCAAGCAGCAAGACGTGAAAAGCACTACAACCTGAATAATTCTCAATGGAGTAATGGATGGCTTTACTGTATATAACAAGTCAAAAGGTTAAAGCAATCTAGAAGAAGAGACCAAGTAACAGAACTTTCAGGCAAGAGTGTTTGTAAGCCAAGGAGAGTTACATCTATTTGTAAATCAACCAAAATTTGCTTTAAATGCTTTAAAACTATGACTGGTTGAAATTATGTCTGTGTGAATGTGCCTTGAAAGAAACTAGCATTCCATCTGGGGTTGCTTTCCACCTTGCACTTTTCTTCGTTTTCCTAGAAGGAGCCCAAAATAGCTACATAAAAAAAAACACTACTGTATAAAACGTGTGAATTTCCCCTTGGGATTAATAAAGTATCTATCTGTCTATCTATCTAAAAACCCATAGGAAACTTAACATTTTATCCCTAATTAAGATAAGATATGATGCTTTTCACTAAAAGAACTAGTAGTTAGTTAAAGCTGTCCTCTAATATTAAGTACTTATGCACGAATTGTCCCACTTGTATTTTTTTACCTCCAGAAAGTATTAGTTCAATTGTGTGACAAATGTGCAGGAAGCCACCGTTTTTTATGCATTAGACTTTCAACAGAGTAAAGTACATTTTTTAATATCCAGAATCTTTTTCTACTGTATAGATGAGGGGGAGAGAGAGGGGGAGAATGGGCAAGCAAGTGTGCAAAATGAGTCATACATTTCTTCTAATAAAAAAAAATGTAAAAATAAATTAATAAGAATTAATTTTTACTAACTAGTAAGAAAAAAGAAAACAACAAACCTGCCCAGAGACCAAAGTCGTATGTGAAAAACTGACTTTATTGGGTTCTGTTCCATTCAAGTAGTACACCAGAAGGTGTTGCTGTGCAGACAATAAAGTGGCAAGAATGTTCCCAAACTTAGAACAGGCGACTTAAAACAGTTTTTCTTAAACCTGAAGTCTTTTCACAGTGACAACTTTTACAGGTGTAGTAGCCTACATTGTTTATGCTGCACTTTTTACAAAAAGTACTAAACTTGTTCCTACAATCAAAAAGGAAAATTGAGCTAATGGACAGCAAGACTTAAGCCAATATAACTGAGTCTTGCTTTCAGGCAGTCCAATGACACTTCCTTTAAGATACTGTATGTACATTTTGTGAAGATGTCTGTAGTATGTCAGTCCCCAAAAAATAATAAAGTTCACTGAAGCCAACAATCTTACACTAACTGCATAATCCTCCCAAAGGTTGGATGATTTTTCAGCATATTGTTTTTTATCTTTTAAAAGCACAGCCATTGCTTCAATTAAATACTGAGAAATTTGAGAAGGCAGACTAAACCTTAAACACTGAATCCACCTCATACCACTTTAAACACTGAACAATATCTTCAAAAAACATTTGCCAACTTTACCTCATTACACCAAAAGGATTACAGCAAAAACATCTTGTCAGAAAGTCAACAGTAAGTGAAGCTTTTTCAATATCAGACAGGAGTGCCACAGGAATAAGGCTCTGTCTTCCCTGTCCCTCACCTTTGCAACCACGAATTAGACAAGCCATCAGACAACCTGTACACTTATTGTAGTGAATGAAGATAAAGTGTAGGTTGGCCTCAACACTGACATGAAGAAAACGTTTACAAAGAAGATAAGAGATCTGCTCTGAAATGAAACTCAATGAAATGGTTATTTCCTTCAGAAAGAAACAAATTCCTATCGTCATTAATAATGTCTCCATAGACAGTTAACAAGTACACATTCAACAGCACCATTGCTAAATTTAATTGTCCTGCAACTCCAGTGCTGATTACCCTTATGCAAAGGCTGAACAATCATAACCCTACATTATAAAGTATTAGTTCCAAGTGTGTTTACCGTCTATATTTAAGGCAAAGGTAAACTTAATTTTCCACCAAAGGCAAATGAATCTGGTCACATACATTATAAATAAATATATTGGAAAATAAAAATTTGAGAAATGTAAAATAAGTGACAGAAAAAGTACTTATACAGGTGCTGGTCATATAATTAGAATATCATGACAAAGTTGATTTATTTCAGTAATTCCATTCAAAAAGTGAAACTTGTATATTAGATTCATTCATTACACACAGACTGATGTATTTCAAATGTTTATTTCTTTTAATGTTGATGATTATAACTGACAACTAATGAAAGTCCCAAATTCGGTATCTCGGAAAATTAGAATATCAATTAAGACCAATGCAAAAAAAGGATTTTTAGAAATGTTGGCCAACTGAAAGGTATGAACATGAAAAGTATGAGCACGTACAGCACTCAATATTTAGTTGGGGCTCCTTTGACCTGGATTACTGCAGCAATGCGGCATGGCATGGAGTTGATCAGTCTGTGGCACTGCTCAGGTGTTATGAGAGCCCATGTTGCTCTGATAGTAGCCTTCAGCTCTTCTGAATTGTTGGGTCGGCGTATTGCATCTTCCTCTTCACAATACCCCATAGATTTTCTATGGGGTTAAGGTCAGGTGAGTTTGCTGGCCAATCAAGAACAGGGATACCATGGTCCTTAAACCAGGTACTGGTAGCTTTGGCACTGTGTGCAGGTGCCAGGTCCTGTTGGAAAATGAAATCTGCATCTCCATAAAGTTCGTCAGCAGCAGGAAGCATGAAGTGCTCTAAAACTTCCTGGTAGACGGCTGCATTGACCTTGGACCTCAGAAAACACAATGGACGAACACCAGCAGATGACATGGCACCCCAAACCATCACTGACTGTGGAACCTTTACACTGGACCCTCACGCAACATGGATTCTGTGCCTCTCCTCTCTTCCTCCAGACTCTGGGACCTTGATTTCCAAAGGAAATGCAAAATTTACTTTCATCAGAAAGCAGCAGTCCAGTCCTTTTTGTCTTTAGCCCAGGCGAGACGCTTCTGACGCTGTCTCTTGTTCAAGAGTGGCTTAACACAAGGAATGCGACAGCTGAAACCCATGTCTTGCATACGTCTGTTCGTGGTGGTTCTTGAAGCACTGACTCCAGCTGCAGTCCACTCTTTGTGAATCTCCCCCACATTTTTGAATGGGTTTTGTTTCACAATCCTCTCCAGGGTGCGGTTATCCCTATTGCTTGTACACTTTTTTCTACCACATCTTGTCCTTCCCTTCGCCTCTCTATTAATGTGCTTGGACACAGAGCTCTGTGAACAGCCAGCCTCTTTAGCAATGACCTTTTGTTTCTTGCCCTCCTTGTGCAAGGTGTCAATGGTCGTCTTTTGGACAACTGTCAAGTCAGCTGTCTTCCCCATGATTGTGTAGCCTACAGAACTAGACAGAGACCATTTAAAGGCTTTTGCAGGTGTTTTGAGTTAATTAGCTGATTAGAGTGTGGCACCAGGTGTCTTCAATATTGAACCTTTTCACAATATTCTAATTTTCCGAGATGCTGAATTTGGGACTTTCATTAGTTGTCAGTTATAATCATCAACATTAAAAGAAATAAACATTTAAAATACATCAGTCTGTGTGTAATGAATGAATCTAATATACAAGTTTCACTTTTTGAATGGAATTACTGAAATAAATCAACTTTGTCAAGATATTCTAATTTTATGACCAGCACCTATATATGTTTGGAAATTTTAGTTCACATATTGTGATATTTGTACAGTTAAGAGGTTATGGATTTTATGTAGGACTATGGAAATCCTTTTACAGTCCAAAGAAGGAACAAAAAAACATCACAAGAAGAAGGGAGAAAATTGGTATTAAATTATTTAAAGGCATACCTAATGTGCAAAAATAAATAAATATATAAATTAAACATTCCACATGGTTCAAACTGGATGCTTAATCATGCATCAAATAGAGTGTGTCTGGATTATTTTACACACCCAGAAGATTTCAGAACAATGGAAACTGATCTTCTTTTCTTTGCCTTCACAAACCCTTGATTATAAACATTATTACATAGTGTTAATGTTCAGATGATGCTGTGTTGTTTTCTTGTGTCTCTATTGGATCGATATGTACATTTTTGTTAATCTGTAAAGGATTTTTTTATACAAATAATGTAAAATAATAACAAAGAAAAAAAGCATTGAAAATAACTCTGGGATTTTATATGTAAACCTGTTTAAAACCTGGAATACTCTCTTTTATTGATCAATTAGGTCTGTAGTGTCATGTACACCTTTTTAATTTAGAATAACCTTTGGACATAAGCTTTACAAACATCAAAGTATAAAACAAGACAAATCAGGCAGTTGTCAAGGCAACTGTGTAAGTGTAACATCAATGGTGTTACTTTGAGAAAAGAACAAATGTGGTACAGTTGCGGATTAATTGAACAATGCATCCGATACTACCTAAATACATGAACAACAAACAATACTTATATTAAAAAAACAAGCCATAAAAAATTATGAAAACGGCAGGTGAACTATCACTATAATAAATGCCACCATCTTAAGCAAATATTCAGCCAGTAGGCTGCAGGCCTCATTTATGTTTAATGAAGAATGTATTTCAGCATTTGCCTTGCAACATTCTTGTACATAGTAAAAAGGTTACTTAATAATTCTTCACTCCTGTGAAATACAATTTGGCTTGCTGGGCTGAACAGCACGAATAACTGCTTAGACTTCGAACTCTTTAAAGCATTTTAAGATCTGATACGAAAACACAGCTTGATATGGCTTAAAATATGAAATGTCTCTTTTCCAAAAAGCCCAACTTAAATGCACACACATAATAAATTAAGCTTCAAACTGATCAGCAACTTGCATCAAAGTAAACAGAAAGTGACCTTGATATTTTTTTTACGATTTAACTTCCAGAATCACTATGCAGTAAAAATTCTAGGTTTATTACATTTATTCTAGGTAACAGTTTATTTATTAAACTCAATAACATTAACATTCATTCAGTAAATATTGTAATATGTTTTGAAAGAAAAAAAGTAAAACTAATAACTGCTCAATAAATATTAATCAATCACAATTTTACAACTTGTATATCTGATGTGTTAGATGTATCAAATATCTTTTTAATACCAGGACTACACCACGTTTCTGAGAAAGTCAGTTGCTTTGTGGTGGTATCTGTTTTCTGAATGTGTTGCATAGCTTTCTCAAAGTTATTGATTAAGCAGAACTAGCAACATTATCTCAGATTAAAGGTGAATTATGTACTCAAGAAAATTACAGGAAATTAATGGGACGTGGGTAGTTACATTTGTGGCATGTAGCTGTAGCGGGACTCTAGGGTTTTGTTATTCCTGTTTGTCTAATACAGTACTTTGTATTCACTCAGTAATTCTCCCTTGCTTGAGTTCTACCTGATTTAGTAAATCTGTTATTTAAAATAAATATTCTTCCTTATCAATTCTGGGATGGAGCAATCCCTACTACTATATACACATAAACTGGAAATACTCCACTGCAACAACAACAAAAATAAACAGAAGACACTACATACTGTATCTTATGGGTTTAAATCAGCAGGTAAGTCAAAAAGTGATGAAAAAAAAACATACATTCGAATTTACCCATATCCACCTAACCCTTTATCTATTGTTAATTTACCACTATTTAGTTAGGACATACATGTTGTGAAGAGGAAAAAATTATTTAAACTTGGGTTGCACACGATGCATCATTTCAGCATTACAATTTTCTCTAAATCTTAATTGAGATAAATATTTTCATTTCCATAATACACATAATCATTTTTTTTCTCATTACTTGTACTTAACAATTAAGATTTACTTTTCCAGAAAACCTCACCACAGCTTCACTACTACACAACAGTGAAATGTTATTTTAATTGAAAATGGAGGAGAAATTAAAAAATAAGCACGGATGAAATGCCAGATGGAGCAGCAGTGAACATTGTGGGTTCATAGTGTAGTGGACGGCCGGGTCGACGACCCTTCTGTTCATGTTCCAGGGAAGCCACCAGAGACTCCTCAGTACATTCCCCCGGGACACTTGGAACCCTCAACTGAGCAGGTGAACGGGCAGGAGTTTCCTGCCTGCTTCCACTCCCACAAAGGTCGAGCAGAAGGGAGTCGAGTGTGCTACAACTGCGGCAACTGTGACCACATCTGACGGTGTTGTCCTGTGAGGACGTCCAAGTGGCAGCGACGTCGGGGCAACACCCCCATACCATTTGCTTTTATTTCCACAGGGCAGAACCGTAATGCTGAGGACACCGACTCCCCATTATGGAGAAGACCAGCCCTTGCGGGACGGGCCGCTGAGTCCCACGAGACTCATCTGGAAGAGGGGCGATGTAATGGACCGCCGGGTCCCCTGCCCGGCAGGGAATCCCCTTCTGCTTATGTTCCGGGGGAGCAGCCATGGACTCCTCAGTACTGTGATGATGCGGGTTCAGCTCCATGCTCCCCTCGTTGGTCTGGGAGCCCTTGAACCCGACACCATCGGTAATGTCATCGATGAGCTAGACAGTGCGGCAATAACAATGAGCAAGGGGATGGTGTAACAAAGTGCTTTTATTAAAAGACAAATCAATGTTCAAACAAAGTGCAGTAGTGCATTCAAATGTCTTCGTTAAATAAATCAAAAGTCAATAAATAATCCATATAAGAAATGTGGAGGTTAAAAACCAATAAATAGAAAAATCCTCTAAAAACAATGAGGTAAAATGTCACAGGAAGCAATCCTTTAAAAACACTAAGCCCAGCGTCTTCTGTTACCCTGGCGGCTCCCCTGCTACTCCCGTCAGGGCTACTCAACAGGAGAGTTCCCTACCTGCAGGAACAGCTGCCTTTCATTCAGGTCCGGTAGCCCTCCGATCCTTGGCTACGTCGGGCTCCCAACCGGACCGAGACTTTGGTCAATTCACCAGCGGCCAAGGCACTCACGTTGAGGCTAAACCAGTCCAAAGCCTCCTCGACTCCGCTCCTATCAACTGCCAAGTCGATTCCTCCACTGGTCACTCGAACTCCTAAATCGCTCAGCTGGAGCGACTGCTTTCTCAACCCCACTGAGTGTTGGCCAAAACACTCCCCTCTTGGGCTCTCTTCCCAGCTACCTGCTTTCTCCCATGCGAGCCTGCTCTTGCTCGCCCATTCGCTCGAACCGGCACACTCTCTCTCTTGCTTGCTTCCTGCTTTCTTCCGCCACCTCCCGTTCTCTTTCCTTTCTTTTCCTCCTCCTCTTTTTCTTCCTTTCCTAACCGGCTCACGCTTCCCTTTATGCCGAGGGACATAGCAGCTGCAGCCCATTAGCCACAGGAACAATCACGGATGTGGGCAGTCTCTCACCTGTGCACTTAGGTGAGAAACGCCCACACCGCAGATCGCCCTGCGGCTCGCTACAGCCACCAAGCCCCCTTGCTAAGCCGCGAGCGCTGTGATTATTTATTTTAAACAAACTGGCCTTTTCTAAAGGAGCTGTGGACCCATAACACCACAAGTACCTCCCCTGGGATGCTTGGTGGCAGCCTCCCTGGTTGATGATGCCTCAGTTTCCCGCAGGGTTTCATGGGAGATAGAGTTCTCCCCAACCCTGTGGGGACCTGGGATGGCCGCCAGGGGACGAGGCAGAGATCGTTAAGCCCAGCTGGGCATATTTTACTCACACAGAGAATGTTTTAACATTACTGCCAGTGGACAAATTCTATCTTTTAGCTGCAGAGTTACTGTCAGTGATGTACTGTGTGGTGGACATGCCCCTGTAATGGAAGGACCTGGGTAGAGGGCTTTTTCAGGGCAATGCCTCCCCCGGAAAATGCCTGTCTGAAAAGATGAGCTGCAGATTTCTTTCACATGCAGTAAGACACAATGTGAAACAAACTTTAAATCAGTTAAAATCATTAAGTCACTTGTTTGCCAGCAGATGTCTGTAAGGCAAAAAAACAAATTTGTGAATGAAATTACAAATGCTATAACAGCACATTGCTAAGGAAATGCGTACCACTTATATGGCGTAAAAGCAAAAATTTAAAAAGTTACTCAAACTGTCTTTGACCCAAGGTATATAATGCCAAGTCACATTTAGTTCACCAAACCAGCACTCCCACAAGAGTATGAATAATGCAGACCAAATGTCTACTCATATATTAACTCAATTGGATTTTTTGCATGTAGAACTAATCTGTGGTCTATTCACACGTCTGAGCCATATACTACAGTATATAACCACTATATTAACAAGAGCTGTCAACTAATAAACAAGGTCTTACAAACCTCATACCTCAGAGAGTAAACGCTATGTAAGGGGAAAGCAGTTATGTATTCCTTTCCAAAAACATATAGCCTCTGCACAAATACCACTTTAAACTTCGATGTGGTGAACGGTTCATATTCTTACATGAGCATTTTGAATGCTGCGTTTGAAAACAGCACTCCACTCGCACTCAACTTTTTTTTATGATTTCTTTATATCTATACATGTTTATTACAGTTGTGTTTCTATCTTGATGCTTATTATCTAGGTATTTATGAGTTTATAAAGGCAAGAGATAAGAAAAGAAATGCCACCAACGTTTATCAGAACCACAAGCCCTTTAACACTAGAATCCCTGAAGCCTACGAAAAACTCGTAATCCCGGGCCACCTTAAATTCCATCACACCTTTCCTTCAGCCTCTTTTGTTTTGCAAATGTGTCGATCAGCACAAGCAGCAAGCTGACTGCTATCCCTTCCCCCACAACCCCCGATGAAGCTGAAGTCAGTCATAAAATTCACAGAGCTCAAGTGTGTTTATCTTGGTGTGAGGTGCATGGAGTTGTATAGGGTAAATAATATATTGTTAATTGGAATACATACAACCCCAATTCCAATGAAGTTGGGACGTTGTGTAAAACGTAAATAAAAACAGAATACAATGATTTGCAAATCCTTTTCAACCTATATTCAATTGAATACACTACGAAGACAAGATATCGAATGTTCAAACTGATAAACTTGAATTTGATGCCTGCAACACGTTCCAAAAAAGCTGGGACAGGGGTAGCAAAAGACTGGGAAAGTTGAGGAATGTTCAAAAAACACCTGTTTTGAACATTCCACAGGTGAACAGGTTAATTGGAAACAGGTGTTTGTCATGATTGGGTATAAAAGGAGCATCCCCAAAGGGCTCAGTCGTTCACAAGCAAGGATGGGGCGAGGTTCACCACTCTGTGAACAACTGCATGGGCAAATAGTCCAGCAGTTTAAGAACAACGTTTCTCAATGTACAATTGCAAGGAATCTAGGGATTTCATCATCTACTGTCCATAATATCATCAAAAGATTCAGAGAATCTGGAGAAATCTCTGCACGTAAGCAGCAAGGCCGAATACCAACACTGGATGCCCGTGACCTTCGATCCCTCAGCCGGCACTGCATTAAAAACCAACATCATTCTGTAAAGGATATTACCACGTGGGCTCAGGAATACTTCAGAAAACCATTGTCAGTTAACACAGTTCATCGCTACATCTACAAGTGAAAGTTAAAACTCTACCATGCAAAAAAAGCCATATATCAACAACACCCAGAAACGCCGCCGGCTTCTCTGGGCCAGAGCTCATCTGAGATGGACTGATGCAAAGTGGAAAAGTGTGCTGTGGTCTGACGAGTCCACATTTCAAATTGCTTTTGGAAATCATGGACGTCGTGTCCACCGGGCCAAAGAGGAAAAGGACCATCTGGATTGTTATCAGCGCAAAGTTCAAAAGCCAGCATCTGTGATGGTATTGGGGTGTGTTAGTGCCCATGGCATGGGTAACTTGCACATCTTTGAAGGCACCATTAATGCTGAAAGGTTTTAGAGCAACATATGCTGCCATCCAAGCGACGTCTTTTTCAGGGACGTCCCTGCTTATTTCAGCAGGACAATGCGAAGCCACATTCTGCATGTGTTACAACAGCGTGGCTTCGTAGTAAAAGAGTGCGGGTACTAGACTGGCCTGCCTGCAGTCCAGACCTGTCTCCCATTGAAAATGTGTTGCGCATTATGAAGCGCAAAATACGACAACGGAGACCCCGGACTGTTGAGCAACTGAAGTTGTACATCAAGCAAGAATGGAAAAGTATTCCACCCACACAGCTTCAACAATTAGTGTCCTCAGTTCCCAAACGCTTATTGAGTGTTGTTAAAAGGAAAGGTGATATAACACAGTGGTAAACATGTCCCTGTCCCAGCTTTTTTGGAACGTGTTGCAGGCATCAAATTCAAAATGAGTGAAGATTTGCAAAACAACAATAAAGTTTATCAGTTTGAACATTCAATATCTTGTCTTTGTAGTGTATTCAATTGAATATAGGTTGAAAAGGATTTGCAAATCATTGTATTCTGTCTTTATTTATGTTTTACACAACGTCCCAACTTCATTGGAATTGGGGTTGCACATTTCATGTGTGTTCCTTGTCTACAATGATCTATGTAAATGTAGGATGACAGGAAATGCGAGGCAGGAATTCTTGAATACATAACTAAACAGAAATGTTTTTCATGATTTAGTAATAACTAGGGGCACGGTGGCACAGTGGGTAGCGCTGCTGCCTCGCAGTTGGGAGATCTGGGGACCTGGGTTCGCTTCCCGGGTCCTCCCTGCGTGGAGTTTGCATGTTCTCCCCGTGTCTGCGTGGGTGTCCTCCGGGCGCTCCGGTTTCCTCCTACAGTCCAAAGACATGCAGGTTAGGTGGATTGGCGATTCTAAATTGGCCCTAGTGTGTGCTTGGTGTGTGGGTGTGTTTGTGTGTGTCCTGCAGTGGGTTGGCACCCTGCCCGGGATTGGTTCCTGCCTTGTGCCCTGTGTTGGCTGGGATTGGCTCCGGCAGACCCCCGTGACCCTGTGTTTGGATTCAGCGGGTTGGATAATGGATGGATGGATGTAGTAATAACTAACTAAATGTAGACATGAAGTGTATAATGTGTGAAGACTGAAGTCCAAATATCAAAGTACAAGTATAACAAAAAAATGCACTTTTACTCAAGAATATAACTGTAGAAAAAGAAGTTGGCTTAGTGTACAAAGTAAATATGTCTACTTGGTTGGTGCAGCAGTAACAACTGCTCTCTCATAATCAATAGGTTGTGGGCTCAGATCTTGGGTTCTCCAACATTTACCATTTTGAGTAGTGAGCTGCTATTTTTATTACCATTAAATAATGAAAAATAATGAAAACATTCATTTGATATGAATCTGTAACAGATTTATGGTAAATTTATGGTACTTGAAAAAGTAAGCTTTTTTTTTTATTCAGTTTTATTCTCTCAGTCACCTTCATGCTGCCCCTGATCTGACACTGCTAATTTTCAAATAAAGACGTACTATAACAGAGGTGAACTCAGATGAGGAGGAGGGTTCTACATCGGAGAAAGAGAACAGAAGCTCTCCCTGCAAGAAACGTCCAATCACACATAAGAACGACGCAGCTACACTAGGCGTAAAGGAGAAAAATGGCACAGTTTCGATATATATATATATTCCTGTAACTAGTGAAAGGGCATTTGGCATAGCACTACACTACACTTAGTCTGCACTAAAAGTAGAACTAATGTATCTGTCTATTTTTATTTTTGGTCATTAATTTTTTTGTGTAGTTTTGGACAATTGAAATATTTTAAATAGTGTCCAGTAAAAGTTAATAATAATGTCATTTGGTGAATACAGTACTTTAATTACAATGTCTGCAAACATTATTAACACTGTTTGAAAAGAGTAGTTTTTTTGATACATAAAGTAAATAAAAGCAAGTAATCCTTCTGGAAAAGGTTTTTGTCAGGATAAATTTAGAAAAACTGTGTAACGTTTGCAATAGACCATTTTTGATATAGTGTACTTGTGTATTAGTGGCACAGTACTATTATCTGTGTTAACAAATATTTAAATATTGATAAACATTGTAATATCTTGATATACTAGGTAAATATCATGATAATGAATTTTGTCTGTTTCACCCAGCACTACCTGACTAATTTAAATAACTCCAGCCAAACTGAAGAAAATTGCTTAATAAGTCAGCTCTGAAAAAATGGCCAAGTATCCACATGAATAACAATTTGAGCTGTTTGTTTCAGACTCTATCCTCAGTAGTAAGTCATGTTTCCAGTCTTAGATGCTCCTCATTTAGTTGCCTACTTTGTCATTCAGCATATACAATTTTTTGTTAAGGTGAATCTGACAAATTTCATATATTTTACTGATGGTAGTTCCACTCTTTTGATAAGCTTATGTAATGTCTTTTCTGTTCATATGATAATGACAAACAGACTACACAAATATTTGATGTCAATGCATCTGAATAAAAAAGTCACCATATATTATTTGAAAGCAATGAGACATTGAGAATGGCACTGTGACGCTGTTATTGATCTAAATTACCTACAGCACATAACAGTTCAGTCACAATATTCACCATTTGGCATTGGTCTTGCATGTCAATTTAAAATAAAAATGCTTACTATAAGGAGATTTCTTTAAAATGATCTCTTTCCATAAAATAAATTAATACACTTTAGGATTCTTGTATAATATTTCAGGATCTATAAAAATGCATGCAAATGTATACATTTATAGTTTGCCCACTGTTACACCAAATCATTCCAGTAACACATACTTTATCTTTGTCTACCATTACTTGTGTCTACTTGTATATTACTTTTTGTATAATGCCTGTATAAATAAAAAAAGTAAAGTTATAAACATACAATCTGAAGTGCCCCATACATGATAATCCCTACATAAAAGTATAATTTAATTAGTAAATATGCAGTCTAACATTTTATGAAGTGGAACAAATCAGAAGAATGTGAAAAAATAACATTTACCTTTCCAAGCTGTGTCTCAGTTGGTGCACATTCATATAATTAATATTTGCAATGGACATTTAATCTTCTATTTTTTAAAATATACCATGCAAAAAGTTGTCAGGTTGCTTTTGGGAGTGATTCATTTTTAAGTTAGAATTTCCACAGAACCAAATTTTAATAAACAGCAAAGAGACAAGCACATTTTATTGGAAGAGAGTTTTGTATAAATGATGTCTGGTTGGTTAGCACAGAGAGCTTCCACAGAATCATTGATGAAGCATTTATGCTCTTTCAAATTCCTTCTCTGACATTATTTAGGCATTTTGAAACTGTTTTCTTTTGAGTCCAGGGGATACATTTCAGTAAGTGACTGGCATTTTAAACACATCATCCTGTGAAGCTCTTTCCAATCGTGTGGAATAGCGAAGTAGTGAGTCAGTCTGAAAATGGGCGCTCCATCACCAACTCTATGTCACTGGCACCAATTCTGATCCACAGAGTGAGAAATGATTGATCAACAATGATGATAGTGTATTTTTGTTAACTGCTTTGAGAAGACATGCAAGGAAGAATTTCATTGTATTATGTACAGATAACAATAAACTTGACTTGACATGTAGCATGTTAAAACAACCAAAACTGACTGTGAATACAAAAGAAAGAAAAAAAAAACAACACTGCGAAAAGAGTAGACACTCCAAAAACATGTAGGCTCATTCTTAAAATATATCTCTGACAGTAGCATTAAATGTTCCTTAGTTTTTCAATTATGGTGGCTTCATGAGCGCATGGCTTGTCAAAGCTGTAATAATACTCATTATTTTAATAATATTTTTGAAGTTAGTTAAGTATATTGCCAGTATGTTTGTGTTTGTTGATGCACGTGAGAGGCTGTATATTGCCTAAACAAGTGCAAGCGATCGATAGATGGATGTTACCTTATTGGTCCCAAGCTGCAGGATGTGTGTATCAAACTACCATTAAAGCCTCAGACGTTTTACAGGATTCAAGCACAATAAACAAATACTGAAAGTGGTAATTGATTCTTATGTCCAGTAAATGAATGTCAGATAACTTTCAACAGACTATCAGTAATAATGATTTGGGAAATTACCTTAATTATGAAGATCATTTTCTGGTTTTGGAACATTTCTCTCTAAATTCAAGCTGATTTTTTTTAGCAGATTCTTTTATCTCCAGATACAGTGTTTTTTGCATTCTCACGAACCTCTGCTAAGACATCCTTTCTGGAACAGTGACATAATAATGTTGATAAATCAATGAATAAATCAAAACTCCTCGGTGATTATGGAGATTAAGACCTTATATTTTGAGGAGAAATACACACACACACACACACACACACAGATGGACACTACTTACCGGAATCCTTTTTGCTTTTACTTTTCAGGACAATTCAGAGCAGGCTAATAACAAATCAGCCTTCTATTTTCCCTAGACCACTAAGGATAGCATTACTTTTTCTTTAAGATAATGAGCTGCTGTGACATAAATTAAATAACAATTATAAACTTTGTTAATTCATGGTGTCTTCCAGTTGGATGATTTTTTAAGCAGCATTATATGATCTGTTTTGGAGATTGAATGTTATTGGCTTTAAGCACCTGATAGTATGCCACCACCATGAAAGATTTCAAATTCCTTGTTTGGTTTGATTTCATCACAATCTAAGTGAGATTTTGATTCCTCCTATCATGTGATACAAGCAGGCACAGCTCTGCCTAATCTTCTCAATGGTCACAACTTGATCTTGTGAGGTCTGGATAATAAATTTAAAAAAGAGATGGTCTATCAAAAGTCTCACCCTGCAGGTTGTTATTCCAAAAAATATTTTAATCAGCTTCACTTTCAATGTATTCTGACCATTGTTCCACGTAACATTCTGAATGGTTTTTGATCATTAAATTCAATAAGTGTTCTTGTTACTGCACGCCACAGTATATTACTCTTGAAATAGACAGTCTAGTGTTTGAGGTACTTATGGAAAGTGTAAAATATCAAGTATGAACTTTTCAATTAATTTTGAATTCAATATCCATTGCCATCAGAAAGAGGAAAAATCTTTCCATGGATACTGGTCAAAGTCTAACTTTTCTTTGGGGTTTACCTTATATTTGTTCACTAACTTTTAAAGTTAATGAAAAAAATCAGAAAAAAAAAAAACTGAAAATAAATCAGAAGGCAAATACTTAATTCAGGGCGGCATGTTGGGGCAGTGGGTAGCGCTGCTGCCTTGCAGTTAGGAGTCCTGGGTTCGCTTCCCGGGTCCTCCCAGCATGGAGTTTGCATGCTCTCCCCGTGTCTGCGTGGGTCTCCTCCGGGTACTCTGGTTTCCTTCCACAGTCCAAAGACATGCAGGTTAGGTGCACTGGCGATTCTAAATTGTCCCTAGTGTGTATGTGCCTGGCGCCCTGCCCAGGGTTTGTTTCCTGCTTTGCACCCTGTGTTGGCTGGGATTGGCTCCAGCAGACCCCCGTGACCCTGTAGTTGGGATGTGGCAGGTTGGATAATGGCTGGATGGATACCTAATTCAGGTCTGGTTGAACAGAGTATAATGCTTGGTATTACTGGCATTTAATTATAGCCATAATCTGACCCTGTTTGCTAGTAACTGCTTCCTCAGAGGGAGACTGTAACATGTATAACAATATTTTTTTGAATGATTCCTTTTTCTTCCAGAGAGTCCAATGGTAACATCATTGAACGACGATGGCATGGTATTTGCTTTTATAAGCTTCAGTTTTACGCTACTGAAGAAAATGAGGATAGTAAGGGATATTCAGGTCTCTAAGGCTGAACCACATTTTATTATGACCTCATGAGGATTCCTTTATCAGTATCAGTTCATTCATTTAATTTTATAACAAGTAAATATTAGTAATAGTGTGTGAGATAAAGTCAGACTTTTTTTTGCTGAGAATTCAAAGACAAATACAGTAGTTAAAACAAAAATATGAATTAATAATTAAGCTGTAATCCGATGACAAAAAAAAATGCAGTGGGCAATTACATGTATATTACATGTTACAGAGACAATCTCATGAAATAAATTAATCCATACAATCTAAAACTAATACTTACATCTCAATTTAGGCCGACAGTGTGGTGTGGTGGTTAAGGCTTTGGACTACAAACCCTGAGATTGTTACATCATCTGCCTGTGCTCCAATTACAAAACCAAAATAAACGTAACCAACTGTATCATAAATGTTGTAAGACGTCAGACAAATACGTAAATGTCAAATAAACAAAAGAAAATTAAATATTATCACCACAAAGCTAGTCACTATCTAGTTGAAAGTTACTTTACAAGTTTAACATTGTAAACCAGGGAAGTGATTTTTAATTGCTTTTAAACTTACTGTTTTCTTATGGGTTCAAAATACACAGACTTTTATCAGTCTTAGTTTCATTTCTACCGATCTAATCCTTAATAGAGCCATTATATAGAGCATCAGCAAAGTAAAAACAAAAACATGGGTAAATCAATGAGTATTATAGGTCTTCTATTTCTCATTTTTGATTGTGTATTCCTTGATATTGACTTTTCAATGTTTGACATGAGTACAGAACCTCTAGGCTGTAAAAAGTGTTAACCAAATTATACCGAAAAGCAAGTGGCACCACATTTTTTATAATCATTTAGTTCAAATTTTATGAATCAAACAACTTGACATAAACTTCAAAAATTAGAATTTCTTTTGAAAACAGACTAAATTTCCCCTGAAACAAAGCTCTGTTCAAAACTGAACATATCTATACATTGTTACCTAGAAGATAATAAATTTAAATTCATTGCCTTATTTAACAAGAGCTCACATAAAACTGTAGTGATGTTGAACTTTAATTTATTTAATGTGAACTACTGAAGAAAAAAAAACTAGCAAATGCCAGGTAGCTGCTTTAACAGTAAATTATTCTAATGCTTATGGAGATTTTGTTTTTCTTTGTACATTAGAGGCTGTGTAGAGGTGATTCTTGCTAATCAGTGCAGGATGGTGTTTACATGCTCATGGGTGAATGATCGGGGCAAGCCAGCCGTAGTACATAACCAGTTGGCTGTGAATAACAGACAATCCAAGCAGAGCTAATTATCTTCTGAATAACTTCCTGTATGAACAAGATGTGCCAAGGCTGCAGCATGCATGATTTTTTTTTTTTGGATACATGTCATAAAAGAAGAAATAGCTTTCATTTTGAAACCTCTTCCACATGTTATGTTTAGAGGCTTTTGGTCATAGGTACAGAATTATCCTTGCTTTGTTTTAATGATTTAAATATTTATTTTCTCTTTTGAATTTTTTTATTAAGAAGAATAAGAAAAAGTGGATACTTTACAATTAACTTGCATATATATTTTAACTCTGCGGTGGGTTGGCACCCTGCCCAGGATTGTTTCCTGCCTTGTGCCCTGTGTTGGCTGGGATTGGCTCCAGCAGACCCCCGTGACCCTGTGTTCGGATTCAGCGGGTTGGAAAATGGATGGATGGATGTATTTTACTGCTTGATTACAGAAGGTTTAAGTGACTTTCTGAAGTTTCAGTTTGAGTGCCCTAATCACTACTCTACATCAGGATTTCTGAAACTTATTCATGCAACATTTATTATTCCTGTGTTTATGACAGCATAGGACTTTGCTGGTTTCTTTGCAGTTGTGTTAGGTGTAGATTTTTAAATATACTATTTTATGTGTTTTGTGTATTAACTGTGCAATGTTCTCAACCAAACAGCTGCAAAGAATACTATGAAGTAGAAACCTGATTGCACCAAATAAACTAACGCAGCAGGTAGATAGCTTAAAGCACAAGCCTGTAAAGAAGTATTATACCATTATCCATCGCATAAAAAGATTAAAATTAAGTTTAAAACTGACCAGTGGGAATTTTTGGTCAAACTACTGTAGCTTTGGCTAACAAAACTAAAAGGTATTGTCTCATTTCAAAAGTTCCTTTTCTTTTCTTTTTTTTTTTTGATTTTATTAAAATCAAATAACATTCCATACAAATAAATCAAGTTTTACAAAAATAGGTTTGAAACAAATCAACCCCCACCCCTGAGAAAGAGAGCTAGGCCAGCAGAGTAAAACTTTAAGCTAGTAAAAATAAGTAAATAGATAAATTCATAAATGAATAAAGATAAATGGAGTAAAAAAAAAAAAAAAAAAAAAGAGGGGAGAGAATCGGCTTCCTCGATTCTTTAAGAGCTTATTCTAAAATGTTATTGATTAGATCCTGTCAGGTTTTGAAAAAGTTTTGTACAGATCCTCTAAGTGCAAATTTGAATTTTTCCAATTTCAAATAGTATACAGGTGCTGGTCATAAAATTAGAATATCATGACAAAGTTGATTTATTTCAGTAATTCCATTCAAAAAGTGAAACTTGTATATTAGATTCATTCATTACACACAGACTGATGTATTTCAAATGTTTATTTCTTTTAATGTTGATGATTATAACTGACAACTAATGAAAGTCCCAAATTCAGTATCTCGGAAAATTAGAATATCAATTAAGACCAATGCAAAAAAAGGATTTTTAGAAATGTTGGCCAACTGAAAGGTATGAACATGAAAAGTATGAGCATGTACAGCACTCAATATTTAGTTGGGGCTCCTTTGGCCTGGATTACTGCAGCAATGTGGCGTGGCATGGAGTCATCAGTCTGTGGCACTGCTAGGTGTTATGAGAGCCCATGTTGCTCTGATAGTGGCCTTCAGCTCTTCTGAATTGTTGGGTCTGGCGTATTGCATCTTCCTCTTCACAATACCCCATAGATTTTCTATAGGGTTACGGTCAGGTGAGTTTGCTGGCCAATCAAGAACAGGGATACCATGGTCCTTAAACCAGGTACTGGTAGCTTTGGCACTGTGTGCAGGTGCCAGGTCCTGTTGGAAAATGAAATCTGCATCTCCATAAAGTTCGTCAGCAGCAGGAAGCATGAAGTGCTCTAAACCTTCCTGGTAGACGGCTGCGTTGACCTTGGACCTCAGAAAACACAATGGACCAACACCAGCAGATAACATGGCACCCCAAACCATCACTGACTGTGGAAACTTTACAATGGACCTCACGCAACATGGATTATGTGCCTCTCCTCTCTTCCTCCAGACTCTGGGACCTTGATTTCCAAAGGAAATGCAAAATTTACTTTCATCAGAGAACATAACTTTGGACCACTCAGCAGCAGTCCAAAGGCGAGACGCTTCTGACGCTGTCTCTTGTTCAAGAGTGGCTTGACACAAGGAATGCGACAGCTGAAACCCATGTCTTGCATACGTCTGTGCGTGGTGGCTCTTGAAGCACTGACTCCAGCTGCAGTCCACTCTTTGTGAATCTCCCCCACATTTTTGAATGGGTTTTGTTTCACAATCCTCTCCAGGGTGCGGTTATCCCTATTCCTTGTACACTTTTTTCTACCACATCTTGTCCTTCCCTTCGCCTCTCTATTAATGTGCTTGGACACAGAGCTCTGTGAACAGCAAGCCTCTTTAGCAATGACCTTTTGTGTCTTGCCCTCCTTGTGCAAGGTGTCAATGGTCGTCTTTTGGACAACTGTCAAGTCAGCAGTCTTCCTTCCCCATGATTGTGTAGCCTACAGAACTAGACTGAGAGACCATTTAAAGGCTTTTGCAGGTGTTTTGAGTTAATTAGCTGATTAGAGTGTGGCACCAGGTGTCTTCAATATTGAACCTTTTCACAATATTCTAATTTTCTGAGATACTGAATTTGGGACTTTCATTAGTTGTCAGTTATAATCGTCAACATTAAAAGAAATAAACATTTGAAATACATCAGTCTGTGTGTAATCAATGAATCTAATATACAAGTTTCACTTTTTGAATGGAATTACTGAAATAAATCAACTTTGTCATGATATTCTAATTTCATGACCAGCACCTGTATAACATCAGTAACCCACTGACTTAGAATAGGAGAATTAGGATTCTTCCAGACGAGCAAAATAAGTCTGTGTGCCAATAGTGTAGTAAAGGCAATTACAGTTTGTTTGTCCTTCTCCACTTTAAGCCCTTCTGGAACTACACCAAACACACCTGTTAATGGGTTAGGAGGGATTATGACACCAAGGCTGTCTGAAAGGCATTTAAAGATTTTGGTCCAGAATGATGTTAATATGGTGCACACTCAATACATATGGCCCAGAGAGGCTGGAACTTAATTACAGCGTTCGCAGGTTGGATCTTGCCCTGGAAACATTTTGGACAATTTTAAGTGAGACAGATGTGCTTGATATATAATTTTGAGTTGAATAATTGAACGCTTTGTGCATATGGAGCTCGAGTGAATTCTGTGCTACCTTCCAATCCTTTTCTGAATGTTGAGTGGGAGATCTTTTTCCCACTGTACTCTTGGATCTTTGAAAGGGAGGGACTGTAAAATGGTTTAATATATTATGGTAATGCTGTCTGAGTCCTCAAGACTGATCAATACTTTTTCTGGCATAGAGACAGTTGGGAGGTGAGGAAAATTGGGCAGGTTCTGTTTCACAAAGTTTCTAATTTGAAGGTAGTGAAAGAAATGTGTTGCTGGAAAGTTAAATTTGGAGCATAGTTGTTCGTAGGATGTTGAAGACTGTCATGTACAATGTCTAAGTGATTTAATCCAGAATGTTTTCTAAATGATAATAACTGCATACGTTTGAGAGGGTGGAAAAAGGTGGTTTTCGTGCAGAGGTGCCACAGATAAAAGCTTCTCTAACTTAAAATACTTCCTATATTGGTTCCATATTCTGAGTGAGTGAAACACAATTGGGTTGTTACTATATTGGTGATAACTTGTATTTTTTGGGGTACAAAGCAAGGAATATAAAGTAGTACTGCAGGATTTTATTTCTATTGCGGACCAAGCCTGTGTATGTTCATGTATTTGTGTCCATGTCCAGGTTTTTATAGCTTGTATACAGTATTTGCTGCCCAGTAATAAAATTGAAAGTTGGTAGAGCCATGCCACCTTCCTCCTTAGGTCTTTGTAGTCGCCCTTTGGATATGGGATGTTTTGAATCCCAAATAAATAAGGTTATGGTTGAATCTAATTTCTTACAAAATGATTTATTGATGTATATTAGAATGTTTTGAAATTAAAAGAGAAGCTTAAGAAGGATATTCATCTTAACAATGTTAATTCTTCTAGCTAAAGTGAGATGAAAGGTTGACCATCTGTGCAATATACAATTCTTGCTTAATTTTATCCATACAGGCAGCAAAATTTTGTTGATAAAGAGCTTTATGTTTACTTGTGATGTTTACCACTAGGTATTTAAACTGATCTGCGATGATAAAAGGGAAGGTGTCCCAATCTAATATGTGTGCTTGAGAACTCACTGGAAAGAGCACACTTTTATTCAAATTGATTCTGAGACCAGAATCTTCTAAAATTCTGTTAGTGCTGTTAGGACTGCAAGCACAGTATTTTGTGGATCAGATATATACAGCACCATAACATCTGCATATAGAGAAATTTTCTGTTCAAGTCCTTCTCTGATAATCCCCTTTATCTCATAAGCATTTCGACAGTGAACTGTCAGGGGCTCAATGGTTATTACAAAAAGCAGTGGCAACAGGGGGCATCCTTGTCTGGTACCACGTTCTAGTTTAAAGTAGTCTGAATTAATGTTGTTAATACAAACTGAAGCTTCTGGATTGGTATACAGTAATTTGATCCATGCACAAATGTTTGGGCTAAACCCAAATTTCTCCAATATAGTGAAAAGAGTTCCATTCAACCATATCAAATGCTTTTTCTACATCCAACGATAATTTCATCTCCAGGGTGTGAATATATTACATTAGACAGGCATCAATAATTGGAAGCTAAGTGTCTGCCTTTAATTAATCCAGTTTCGTCTTGTGATATTACCGAAGGGAGCACTTTCTCGATCCTTCTAGCTAGGATTTTGGAGAGTATCTTAACATCATTATTCAGAAGTGAAATTGGTCTGTATGATGCACATTGTAATAAGTCCTTATTTTGTTTAGGAAAGATGGTAATTAATGCTTGGCGAAATGTTTGAGGTAGAATTTTATTGTCTCTAGCTTCTGTAAATGTTGCTAATTAATGGGGAGCTAGCTGATTTGAGATTTTCTTATAAAATTTGTCAGGGCAACCATCAGGGCTTGCTGCGTTTCGACTGTGAAGTGAGTTTATAGCATCTAATAATTCTGATAGTGCCAGATGTTTATCCAATTCCTCTGCACTAAGAGTATCTATTTGTGGCATCTGTAATGCATCCAGAAATGCATTAGATTGTGTCTTGTCTTCATTAAACTCCGTAGAATATAAGTTACTAGCAAAATACCCGCGCTTCGCAGTGGAGAAGTAGTGTGTTAAAGAGGTTATGAAAAAAAAAGGAAACATTTTAAAAATAACGTAACATGATTGTCAATGTAATTGTGTTGTCATTGTTATGAGTGTTGCTGTGTTTTATATATATAAAATACACACACACACATATAAACATATATATACATATACATATACACATATATATATACATATCTACATATATATATATACTAGCAAAATACCCGCGCTTCGCAGCGGAGAAGTAGTGTGTTAAAGAGGTTATGAAAAAGTAAAGGAAACATTTTAAAAATAACGTAACATGATTGTGAATGTAATTGTGTTGTCATTGTTATGAGTGTTGCTGTCATATATATATACATATACACATATACACACACATATACACACATATACAGATATATTATATATACATATACACATATATTTTTTATATATATATTTTTTTATATATATATATAAAAAATATATATATAAAAAATATATATATATATATACATACACATACATACATACATATACACACATAGATGCACTTACAATAACATAGAAATCAATATAAACAACATTAACATCATTATCATATGAGAATATGAAGTAATATATAAGAAGCACATTTCATATAAATATAAATTATTAAACAGTAAAATCTTCTTCAATAATTTGCTACCGTGGCTTTTCGTTGGTCTGTCCAGGATTTTAAATCACATGTAGCTTGCAAACCGTTTCACGTATTGACTTGAAATGTGGTACACATATAATACGTCACGTCTGCTATCCGCTTTATGGGTGATGAATGTATTACTCTTTTTATGTTTATTTTATTTTAGAATCAACTCCTATCTGCGCACACCAGGGCGGCCGTGGGCGGATGCGTATGGTGTATTCACTCCATGTTATCGTGCATTGCGCTGTCACTGGTATTTTCATAAAAGAATTTGAACAATATATAAGAAGCGTATAAATTATTAAACAGTAAAACATTAACATTTAAGAAGTAAAGTTACATTGAGTACTACTGCAGTGCCTTCGGGTATACCTCATTTTTTCTTTGCCCATTACATGCTTAAATGTATACATTTTTTGGTGTACCTACCCGAGAACACGCGACATATAACCGACCGTGGGAGAAGCCTGGATTTTAAACACGCGTTGAGTTCATCTGCTGGTCTCCCTCATGGAATAACTGGTAATGTTTGAGTAAAATCTACAGCGAGTAAAACGACATTACCTCCTTTTTTTTTTTACGATCTCTGAGATCTTGCTTTTTTCGGTTCAAGGCTTCATAAGCTGTTTTATGTTCAATGTTGTACTTAATAAGTACTATTTATCCCAAACCATCATCTTTGAATGTTGCAAGACTTTCGCCTTGTATGTAGATCGGGGTAATTACATTCATTGCATTCCTAGTCTGAATCACAATCTGATTGTATGGGTGGTTACCTGGCACTGTAGGGTTGCCACCCGTCCTTTAAAATACGGAATCGTGCCGCGTTTGAGAATGAAATTGCGCATCCCGTTTTGAATCAATACTGGACGGGATTTATCCCGTATTTTTTTTATCATTTTTTTTTTAAAGCAGCGTCTCATGCAAATCATCCCACACGCATTTTATGAAGATGCCTCCTTTCCTACTTTGGATTGGGTAATACTTGATGTCATCGTTAGTTTGATTGGTGTTTTTAACTTTCCAGTGAGGAGGGCGTGTCTTTTAAGTACAGTCTGCAAAGTGTTGGCACTGAGATGTGGCGTCAGCGCCATAGTTGAAGCCCCTAACGTTGCGGTCAGCAAGTCGGCTAACATCCGCCATGTGCCGTCTTTCAGTTGCGAGAAGCAGATCATAGAATGGTTAAAACTGTTGCCCCTAACGTTGCGCCACGGCGTGTGGTTCGTTTATACCTCGTGTCTTCTCATTAAACTTTTATCTCGCGAATATGTTATTGCAATCCGCAGCGGGAGCGTTTCTATAAACTTAATTGAAACTTACGTTTTATACCGTGCTTTGTTTCCCTTATGAACATGCTTGTATGCTTAACTCGCTCCGTTCTCAATTGTTTAATTAATTTTTTGCTCTTCGCTGTTTGCGGCTGTTCCTCCATTTCCCCCTACTTCGTTCTTTTATCTCGCGAATATGTTATTGCAATCCTTAACGGGAGCGTTTCAATAAACTGATTGAAAATAGTTTTGCATTTACCTTTTTAGTAGAAGGCGAGCTTTTAAGTCTGAGAAATCACCCCGTAAATGCACACGTTTAATTGGACATGTGTTAATATGTATGGTTACACAGTATTAAAAGACAGTGAACAACGTCAGTTACCTTTCTTCCCGCGTTTGATAAAAGGTGATCTTTTAAGCCTGAGAAATCACCCCGTAAATGCACACGTTTAATTGCACATGTGTTAATATGTATGCTTACACAGTATTAAAAGACAGTCAAAAATTAACGTCATTTACCTTCGTTCCCGAGTGTGACTCGTGCTGTAAATGTCTTCCTTGTTTTTAGTTCACGTGATTACGTAGGAGGCGTGATGACGCGATACGTGACTCCGCCTCCTCCATTACAGTGTATGGACAAAAAATATGTTCCAGTTATGACCATTACGCATAGAATTTCAAAATGAAACCTGCCTAACTTTTGTAAGTAAGCTGTAAGGAATGAGCCTGCCAAATTTCAGCCTTCCACCTACACGGGAAGTTGGAGAATTAGTGATGAGTGAGTCAGTCAGTCAGTCAGTCAGTGAGGGCTTTGCCTTTTATTATTATAGATTTATAGTAGTCTCTAAATGTGTCTATTATATTTTTATGATCAATGATTTTTTCTCCATTTGTGTTGGTGATTGCTAGGATTGGACTGCGAACTTCTTGCTTATGGATTTGTTGATCTAAGATCTTATTAGCTTTCTCTCCATGTTCATAGTATTTGATGTCTTGATTTACAAATGAGTTGTTCAGTTTCTTTAGTGGTTAACAGGTTGAGTTCTGAAAGCAGAGCCTGCATTTTTCCAATGAAGTGCCTCACTTGGACACCTGGCATGTTCTTGATCTGTAATTTCGCTAATTAGCTCTGATACCTTCTTGGTTTCCAATTTATTTCTATTGGAAATATATGAGATAACTGACCTCTTAAGAAGGCCTTCAAAGTTTTCCCACAGTATTCCTGCAGAAAACTCTGAGTATGAATTTGTCACTAAGAAAAAATTGATTTGTTTGGATATAAATTCTGTACAGTTCTCATCTGCTAATAAAAGTGGGTTAAGACGCCATCTGTGAGATGAGTATTTGGGGCATAATGATTTGGTTGGAAATAACAATAGTGTCATCCTTACAAGATTTAATCATAGGCAAGAAATTGTTATCAACAAAGAAATAATCAATTCTTGAATAGCAATAATGCACTTGTGAGTAGAAGG